>NC_061510.1:274513550-274813550 GCF_022539505.1 Lolium rigidum
CGTAGAGAGACAACCCAATCCTCTTCTTCATATTCATCCTCATCCTTATCACCACGAGACATATTAGGTTCCATGGTAGGAGGTACCGTGGAACCCTTGGCCATAAGGCATATATGAGGACCGTGAGATAAAGATGAGGAGTTACTTGAGGCTCCTTTCAAGATCTTGTCTTGACCAATAGAATCTTTGGTTTCCTCTACATTGTTAGACACACAACAACTAGAGGAAATAGAAGCATTTTTATCATGGCCACAAGACAATGCAAGCATATCATCATTAGATTTACTAGTCGTCAACCCGTGCTACTACACGGGCTAGTATGACATCGTTAAGAATTTGGTAGTGTCATCTAAATATTATACTTCTGAAATATTATTAAGAACTTGGTAGTTCTATCTCTGTTACCTATAATATGAACCATCTCAAAATATCAAAAGCTTAGTTGGACATATATTTGGCCTCTTCATAGTTAGCAACGAAGCAGGACATCAAAGAATTGAACATAGTCCCGAGGTTGAAGAGTGTCCGCTCGGAAACTCAGTGACAATGATATTCATATTTTTGTGAAACTAAAAACTTAGTTGCACCTGCATTGCTTGTTGCAAATGACTCGTTGGTCGATAATATATGCTCAAAAATGAAAGCAGTGTTGATCTGTTTCACAAAGCAATGTATGTATATCAATTAAATATGCCGACAAAATTAAAATATTACTTGTCCTCCATAGAGGAGAGGATTTTTTACATTTAAACATGCATGTTTCTTTGGGTCAGCAACTAACTATAATTTTACGACTTTCAGAGATATAAACATACATGAATTCATAGGTTTTTATTTCTCATGCCAATTAGGTCACCAAGTGGTCATGAAAATGTCAAGAAGGATACCATGGCAAGGAGCTGGCAGTCACGCTGATAGCGATAGCTAAAAAATAGGACCATAATTTTAGTAAAACATAAATCTGATCCCCAGGTGGTCAGTTTGGTCACCACGGTCTACTTATCTTTCAAGTGATGTCGCAAAAGCATCAGAAAACTGAACTGATGATATCGTTGATTGTTGCAGATGGGATTAAGGTAAGTGATACACAATCTCATTTAACGGTTACACGGTTTATTTAATAGAGAGTTTTCTTCTTCTTGCGACGTCACTTCACCAAGGCCACCCGCGAGTATCTAGCTAATATATCCATAGAGTAAATAGTTTTTTTTTTCAGAATAGAATATATCCTTGTTAATTAGGTCAAAAAATCACCATAGAAACTTAGGTACCTTTGCAAATCATAGTCCTATTAATATTGGAAAATTCATGAGCAATTGAGATATACTTCCAAACTTTTACTGTACATACCTAGCTTTGCAGCAAAATGGGGAAGAACGCGCGACTCTTTTTGCATCCAAGTGCATCAATAATAAAATCATCCAAGTAGCCATCCCACTAATTCCTTCTACTTGTCGTGAGTGTCATCCAAAAGGAATTATGCGATTAAGATTAAGAAAGAACCTACCTAACAGCTGAGATTGGAAGAGACCGACGTGGTTTGAACTTTGAAGGCTAGAGCACAGCAGTTATCTCATGTCATAAGCGTAAGCAGTCGACAACCATGGTGGCCATTGAGGATGCAGCTTGAATAATACATCCTGGTTGAAATTGTTGCCGATCCAAACCTAACAGAATAAGACTAATACGTCTCCGCGACGTCACTGCTCGGAACTTGCTTCTACTGGCGATTTCGGCGAGAAGGGTGCCGCTGCGACTATGGCCAGTGTGCCTTCACGTGCGAAGCTTGACGACTTGCATGCCTTTGTGGCATCACGCCCGTACAATTGAGGACTTCAAATACGCATATTTGTTGTTGCCATACGTGATGATATTATCAATCTGGTATACACGCCAAAGTGGTGCTATGTTTTTCTTGATTATGCGAAGCGGAACTCATCTCCTGCTGCCGAGTTCAGATGATCAGTCATGGAATAAAGTTGTTTCCGACAACTTGCCGATTGATGTGCTGCCTCAGGCAATCTGTGGGCATCCGCGGTTGCCGATAACGTGCTGCCGGAGATGATAATGTTGATCACGCAGTGCTGCCCAATTCAGACGATCGATCGAGGAGTGAAGTTGTTGCCGCCGATCCGCCGATGATGTGCTGCCTTAGACGATCCGTCGGCATCCTCTGTTATCGATGGCGTGGTGCCTGAGAAGACAGGATGTTTGACACGCTACTGCGCCGGATGCCGACCGTCAACGGCCGTTGTTGACGACGACGTGATGCACGTCCGCGTGCACTACTGGCTAGTCCGGGGTAGCTCGAGAAGATCCAATCTAGGGGTGCTTCAAACAGAGCGCCCAAGCAGAAAAATAGAAGTACCTGAGCCTGACGTATTTATCTTGAAGTTTAAAAGCTGTTTTCTTTTGAGCTGTTCGCTAACAGACAAAAGTACTACTTTAGCCAAATTCGTATCTATCTTGGACTCTAAAATATCTCTATTCTATTTTGAGCCTTACAAATTAGACGTATGTGACACAAATAATGTCTAGCATCGTGGGTACTACTTGAGCCAGATTCGTATCTATCTTGGACTCTAAAATACCTCTATTTTATTTTGAGACTTGCAAATTAGACGTACATGACACAAATAATGTCTAGCATCGTGGCACTTGTTTGGATTTTTCACGATCTGTGACACACTTTAAACAAAAGTAAACAAACCCAACGTGACAATGTAACTTTTTATGTTACATTACAAATCCTATCTCTCATGGCTAATCCTAGCCACAAATTTTAGATCTAATTGTCTTAATAATTCTGATGATGTGGATTAATGTGGTGTCTCCTATGGTGCCTCCAATTAGTAAATATAAGATTCAAGCAACTTACACATGATATGCAAGGACTATCAACACAAGCATGTAAATCATTTCTAGTGCTAGATGTGTTTAAGTCCAAAGATGAAGCATTGCAATGAGATAGAGATGAAGAATCATCAATAGTAAGCTCAATATCAACATTGCAATTTTCATCACCACTCACCATATCATTACCTTGTGTCTTACCACACTTTGGTGAAGTGGATGAAAATGAGAACTCATCACGACCGGAAGTGGAAGCAATACAATCATCCTCAATAATATTGGACACATCATATTTATCTTGAAGCTTTGTCCATAATTCATGAGCGCTCCCAAAAGGCATGATTGAAGAAGTAACTACATTGCTCACAACAATGGAAAACACATGAGAAGCAAGAGCATCGAGACAAGAGTTTTTCTCCTCCTCAAGAGATAAATTTTGAGGATCCTTAGGAGAAGAAAAACCCATGTCAAGAAATCGCTCCATGTCCGGGGACATACGCCGCAAAATATTAAGCACATAAATTTTCCATAGATCATAATTTGTGCCATCAAATATAAACAAGTTATTGTGCGCTAATCCCCTAGCCGACATCTTTACTCTCAAGGCGGTGAAGCCTAAGAATGAGAGACCTTGCTCTGATAGCAATTGAAAGGACACAGATGTCGCCTAGAGGGGGGTGAATAGGCGATTTAAAACTTTTACGAGATGGGCTTAACAAATGCGGAATAAAACTAGCGTTTACTTTGTCAAGCCCAAAGCCTATATACTATTGTTCACCTATGTGCACCAACAACTTATTCTAAGCAATACAAGCAACTATGTGATAGCAAGATATATAAACTTATGCTAAGCAATACAAGCAACTATGTGATAGCAAGATATATAACTTCAAGCACGATGGCTCTCACAAGGTAAAGTGCATAAGTAAAGAGCTCGGGAATAGAGATAACCGAGGCACGCGGGAGACGATGATTTATCCCGGAGTTCACACTCTTGCGAGTGCTAATCTCCGGTGGAGAGGTGCGGTTGCTTAGTGCTCCCGAACGCCACAAGAGGCTCACCTTGAGGTGTGGTTGCTCGATGCACACCAACGCCACAAAGGCCTCACCCCAAGATGCGGTACTCACACCACAAACCGAACGCCACGAAGGCGCCTCACCTAAATCTCCGGTGACCCTCGCCACAAAGGCCTAGGTCACGGTTCCACTAAGGGATTTCCTTCGAGGCGGAAACCGGGCCTTACACAAAGGTTGGGGCACACATCCACAACTTAATCGGAGGCTCCCAACAAATCACCACAAAGGTGTAGAATCCGTCTAGGGTTCCAAGAACCCAAGAGTAACAACTTTCTTGCTTTCACCTCCACGAATCACCGTGGAGAACTCAAACCGATGCACCAAATGCAATGGCAAGAACACCACAAAGATGCTCAAGTCCTTCTCTCTCAAATTCCAACAAAGCTACAAAAGCTATTGGGGGAATAAGAGAGGAAGAACAAAGGAATTCACAAAGAACACCAAGATCAAGATCTAGAGAGTTCCACTCACAAAGAGATGGATTTGATTGGTAGAAATATAGATCTAGATCTCCTCTTCCTTTTCCCTCAAATGGATTCAAGAATCATTGGAGGAGTAGAGGGATTGGGCAAGCTCTCAAGGTCAACAATGGTGGAGAGCAAAAGGAGGAAGAAGAAGTGGGGAGAAAGAGGAGGAAGAAGGCCTTAAATAGGGGTCTCAGATTTCTGCCCGTTGGGGCCAAAATCGCGACAGGCCGGCAGTGCCGGCCTTGTTCCACCGGCAGTGCCGGGGTGGCCGGCAGTGCTGGCCTTTTTCCACCGGCAGTGCCGGCCCGGCGGCAGTGCCGGGGTGTTCCCGGCGGCAGTTCCGCCCCCCCAGTTTTTGCCCAAACACCCGGTACGAAAACCTTGATAACTTTTGCATCCGGACTCCGATTTCGATGATCTTGGGCTCGTTGAAATCACAACAACGAGCTCTACAACAATATGCATAGAAACATCATAGTCCAGCAAAGTAGGATAGAAACAAATGGATAAAGGTTTTACCTATCTATAAACAGCGAACCGGTAAAACCTCCAATATGGAAAATGCAACAACTTGAGTTAGGAAACTCGCATTTAGGTGAAACCAATTTTGTTGTAAAGAAGATGACAATAGCTACCCCACAAAGATTGAAAAGCTTAAGAACAAGTGGGGTAGGTTTTTCTATGTATTTTAGAGTGAAACCTCTCAATACGAGAAACCGAGAAAAACTCCAATATCGAAAACGCAACAAGTGATTCATGCGGAATCCGTTTTCGATGAACTAGAGCTTGTCATGAGAATAAGCACAAGCTCTAAAACCCCATATGGATAAGATCCAAATAACAACCAAGAAAGATGATGCAAGGATGCAAAGGTTTGAGCTCTCCGAAGGATACGATCGAGTTACTCACTCGAGAGCCCTCTTGATAGTACGACAACTAAACTATAAACCGGTCTCCAACTACACCATGAGACCGGTGAGAAAGAAACCCTATCAAGAGCAAACCTTATCCTTGCGCATTCCTCTTGAGCTCGATGATGACGATCTTGATCACAACAAGATGGAACGCCTTTCTTGATTGTGCTTGCTTGACGAAGTCTTGTGGATTGCTCCCCCATAATCCACCATGGGAGAGCTTCTTCTTCGGCACATCTTCACATATCCATGATCACCATATGGATGGCAAGCTTCAAGCAAATGATCTCTTCGAGATGGCTCATCTTGAACTTGCACTTCATTTCTTCATTCTTCATCATGTTGATGTCTTGAAGTTAACTTTGAGGGCTCACTTCATCTTCATCTTCAAGACATACTTGACACTTCAAATTCTTCATCAATTTCTTCTTATTGCAACCTTGAAGCCAACATATGGTTCAAGCATTGCCTATGGACCACACCTACAAATATAACTCAATGCAAACATTAGTCCATAGGGATTGTCATTAATTACCAAAACCACACATGGGGGCTCCATGCACTTTCAGTTGCACAAGCCTAATGTGCAGCATAAGGTGCATGATGTTCCGAGCATTGATGTTGGTGATGTTTCAGCCAAGCCTGTAGATGACAAGCCAGTTCTTGTTGGTGACAAGACGGATGAAGCTACACTTGTTGTTGATGTGGATGTTACAGCATGTGCTATAGTTCCAGTTTGAGTTGATGCCAGTATACAGACTGATGATATTTGTGCTGATGATACTTCAGTACATGTGGCGCAGATGCGCGTGGGAGGAGTGGGAGGCGAGCGCGTCAGTGGAGACAGTGGGCAGCGGCACTACCGTGCTAGGAGTACTGTCCAGTTTTCCGCGACACCGCGGATGCATCGAGGCAAGGATGGACGTGTGAGACATCTATGTGGCCCAGGAATTACACATCTTGTGCAGGGTCATGTGCAGCGACACAAGGGTCCATCAAAACCTCGCAAGAAGAAGGAGTTGGCGCCAACGTACAAGCTCATATGGAGACGAAAGGAGGTGCCAAGTGCTGTATCAAGTCAAGCAGGCCGCGAGGGAGGATGTGGTGTGGAAGGCAAGCAAGACTTGAAGACGGCGAGGACGTGTCATGTTCATATCACGTCACCTTTTCCAGAAGACCCTCACGCGTTGGGGACAACGCTTCTTGAAGGGGGAGGATGATACGGGCATGGAGGCCTATGTGGAGCCCAGATTCAGGACTCCACCAGACTCATTTATCCTAGTTTATGTAATGGTCATATGTGGGCCAATTAGGGTTTTTAATAAATTGAGTCAGTTTGGTTTGGGCCTGTCCAAACCAAGGTAGAGAGGCCCACTAGGGGCTGGCCGGCCACTCCATCCCTCATATAAGGTGGAGGCACGGCTAGGGTTTAGATAGACAAGTTTAGACTAAAAGTTAGGGTTTTCCCCATTGCGTGTGTTCACGTGTATCATCCCTCCGGGGGTACGGCGCTGCCGTTTATCTATATTACTATCCGCTGCGAAGGTTCTTGTGTTCATCAAGGATTGTCTAGCTCTTGGTTTGAGGCGGTCGTTCATCGATCCGTTGCTTGCTGGATTCGTTCCCTCTTCTCCAGGCTGCGTTCATCGCGTTGTTGGGAGGATTCTCTACCCCGGGTTCTCGCTGTGAAAGATCGGGCATCAATCTAGGTGGATCGGCTTGGATCCACCGTATCGCTCATCCCAAAAATAATGCCTCAAGTCATAAAAGAATTTCCTCCTTTGCTGAGATCTGAAAAGGTTGGAGGCAAGTACTTGGATACAATAAAGTTAGCATAATCGGCATACCAAGGGCTATCTCGCGAGTTCACCTTTATTACAGCCAATTGTTCATTTGGAAAACTATCATTAACAGGAACAGGATCATAAGCAATATTTTCCAATCTAGACAAATTATCAGCACCTTTCCTATCTATAATATGTAAATCAAATTCTTGCAAAAGAAGTACCCATCTAATAAGCCTTGGCTTAGCATCTTTCTTTGTCATAAGGTATCTAATTGCAGCATGATCAGTATGAATCGTGACTTTTGAATCAACAATATATGATCTAAACTTGTCACAAGCAAAGACTACAGCTAACAATTCCTTTTCAGTTGTAGCATAATTTCTTTAAGCAGCATCAAGAGTCTTACTAGCATAATGAATAACATTTAATTTTTTATCTACTCGCTGTCCAAGAACAGCGCCTACAACAAAATCACTAGCATCACACATAATTTCAAAAGGCAAATTCCAATCAGGAGGTTCAACTACAAGAGCAGTTGTTAAGGCTTTCTTTAGAGTTTCAAAAGCTTCCTTACAATCATCATCAAAAACAAAAGGTACATCTTTTTGAAGAAGATTAGTAAGAGGCTTTGAAATCTTGGAGAAATCTTTAATAAATCTCCTATAAAACCCAAGCATGACCAAGAACACTACGAATACCTTTAACATCCCTCGGATAGGGCATCTTCTCAATTGCTTCAACCTTAGCTCTATCAACTTCAATACCTTTCTCGGAAATTTTATGTCCCAATACAATTCCTTCATTAACCATAAAGTGGCATTTCTCCCAATTAAGAACAAGGTTAGTTTCTTCACATCTCTGCAAAACTTTATCGAGGTTTCGCAAGCAATTATCAAAAGAATTCCCATAGACGAGAAAAATCATCCATGAATACCTCTACAATACTCTCGCAAAAGCCATGAAAAATAGCAGACATGCATCTTTGAAAAGTAGCAGGAGCATTACATAAACCAAAAGGCATACGCCTATAAGCATAAGTTCCATAAGGACAAGTGAAAGTGGTTTTCTCTTGGATCTTTAGTTTTAACAGCAATTTGTGAAAACCCAGAATAACCATCAAGAAAGCAAAAGTGAGTATTTTTAGACAACCTTTCTAGCATTTGATCAATAAAGGGTAAAGGGTAATGATCTTTCTTAGTAACTTTATTAACTTTTCGAAAATCAATGCACATTCTATACCCTACAACTACTCTTTGAGGGATGAGCTCATCATTATCATTCGGCACAACAGTCATTCCTCCTTTCTTAGGAACACAATGCACATGACTAACCCATCTACTATCAGCAATAGGATATATAATACCTGCTTCAAGAAGTTTTAATACCTCATTCCTTACCACCTCCTTCATCTTCGGAATTAGACGACGTTGATGTTCAACAACGAGCTTTGCATCATCTTCCATATTAATAGCATGTTGGCAAATAGAGGGAGAAATCCCCTTCAAATCATCAAGAGTGTAGCCAATAGCTCCTCGGTGTTTCTTCAATATTTCCAATAACCTTTCTTCCTCAATCTCTGAAAGCTTAGAACTAATAATAACAGGATATATTTTCTTATCATCAATATGAGCATATTTAAGATTATCAGGCAATGGTTTTAATTCGAAAACAGGATCTTCCTTTGGTGGTGGTGTTGTACCTAAATCTTCAACTGGAAAGTCATGTTTAAGGATAGGTTGACGAAGGAAAATTTCATCAAGTTCATTTCTTTCTTCCCTAAAGACTTCACTCTCACTATTCTCCAAATGTTGCTGCAAAGGATTAGTAGGAGCAAGAGCAATAGACGCACACTTGTTCAACTCTAAAATCATTATTAGGCAAATCAGCTTTATAAGGAGTTTTGGCAAATTTAGAGAAATTAAACTCATAAGATTCACCAGACAAATTTAGTAACAATCTTTTCCTTCTTGCAATCTATAACAGCTCCACAAGTATTTAGAAATGGTCTACCAAAAATAATAGGACAATACTTACTAGCAACGGAACCAAGTACCGTGAAAGTCCAGCAGGATATTTAATCTTACCACATAAAACTTCCACATCTCGAACAATACCAATTGGAGAGACAGTTTCTCTATTAGCAAGCCGAATAACCACATCAATATCTTCAAGTTCACAAGAACCAATTTCATGCATGATCTCCGTATAAAGCTCATAAGGAATAGCGCTAATACTTGCACCAATATCACATAAACCATAATAACAATGATCCCCAATTCTGACAGATAGCATAGGAACACTAGTTTTTCTAGACTTATTAGGATGCGAAACAATATTAGAAACATCTTCACGTGAAAATAATATGACCATCTTCCACATTTTCAGTCACAAGATCTTTAACCATTGCAACATGACAGGTTCAACCTTAATTTGTTCTTCGGGTTCTATAGGTTTCTTTTCACTTTTATTAACCGCACTAGATATAAAGAGTACTCTTTCATTTTAGCAGGAAAATGAGTTTTTTCAATATAAGCTTCAGGAATAACATGATCAACAGTTTCAATCACTACACATTTGTTTACAGATGAATCAATTTTATCTTTATATGGTTCATGATACTTATCAAAATTCTTCTTAGGCAATTCATAATGAGAGGCAAAAGCTTTGTAAAGATTTGCAACAACTTGGGAATCAAGACCATAAGTAGCACTCATATTACGAAATTTATCGAGTATCCATAAAAGCTTCAATGCATTTATAATCAAAGATTATACCCGACTCTCTATCTTTGTCGTTCTCCCATCCTTCGGTATTCTCCCGGATCCGATCAAGAAGGTCCCTTTTAAACTCTTCTTTGTTGCGTGTAAATGATCCAGAACAAGAAGTATCCAGCAAGGTCTTGTCTTGAAAAGAAAGTCTTGCATAGAAATTATCAATAATAACATTACCAGGAAGCTCATGAACGGGGCATTTGAGCATTAAAGACTTCAATCTCCCCCAAGCTTGGGCAATACTCTCTCCATCATGAGGCCAGAAATTATATATGCGGTTCCGATCCTTATGAATTTCACTTGGAGGATAGAATTTGGAATAAAATAAAGGCACAATGTCCTCCCAATAAAGAGAATCCCTATTCTTCAGCAATTTATACCAGTGCGCCGCTTTACCAGACAGCGATATAGAGAATAGTTTCTTTCTAACTTCATCCATAGCAATACCTGCACATTTGAATAACCCGAATAATTCATGTAAAAACAGTAAATGATCACCAGGATGAACAGTTCCATCCCCTTCATAGCGGTTATCCATAACACGTTCAATAATTTTCATAGGTATTTTATATGGTATTACTTCCTCACCTGGCGCTTCATCCACTACCGTTGCAGTAGTAGTAGATTTCCCAAATAGAAATTGAAGAGAAGATCTCTCCATAATGACTTATAGCAGCAGGCAGAAATAAAATCAGCACAAATAGCGCTTCACTCCCCGGCAACGGCGCCAAAAAATAGTCTTGATGACCCACAAGCATAGGGGGTGTATCGTAGTATCTTCGATAAGTAAGAATGTCGATCCCAACGAGGAGCAGAAGGTGTTGACAAGCAGTTTCGATGAAGGATTCACTGTAAATGCTCACAGACAAGTATTCAAGGGGTTTTGATGTAACAGATGAATAAAGTACGAGTAAGTAAAGTGCGAGAGAAATAGTTGCAGCGAGTGGCCCAATCCTTTTTAGCACAAAAGACAAGCCGGTTTGTTTACTTATAATGACCAAACGTTCTTGAGGACACACGGGAATTTAGTCTAGTGCTTTCGCTTCATACAGCTAATTAATCTTCATTGTTTTGATAAGTGTTGTGTGGGTGAACCTATGCTAATGCACCGCCCTTCCTAGGACTAATACATACTTGTGATTATACCCCTTGCAAGCATCCGCAACTACAAGAAAGTAATTAAGATAAATCTAACCACAGCCTTAAACTCGAGATCCTGCGATCCCTCTTGCATCGATATACCAACGGGGCTCAGGTTTCGTCACTCCGGCAACCCCGCAATCAGCAACCGAATACAAGATGCACTCCCCTAGGCCCATAAATGGTGAAGTATCGTGTAGTCGACGTTCACACGACACCACTAGAAGAATGACACCACAACTTAAATATCATAACATTGAATATTACTCAACCATAGTTCACTACTAACATTTAGACTTCACCCATGTCCTCAAGAACTAAACGAACTACTCACGAGACATCATATGGAATATGATCAGAGGTGATATGATGATGAATAACAATCTGAACATAAACCTTGGTTCAATGGTTTCACTCAATAGCATCAATAACAAGTAGAAATCAACACCGGGAGAGTTTCCCCTATCAAACAATCAAGATCCAACCCAAATCGTTACAGCGGTGACGAGGTGCAGCGGTGGTGATGGCGGTGTAGATGGTGGAGATGATGATGATGATGGTGGAGATGATGTCCAGCTCGATGACGATGGCGATGGCGTCGATTTCCACCTCCGGGAGGGAATTTCCCCGGCGGATTCCTGCCCGCCGGAGAGCTCTTTTCTCTCTGGTGTTCTCCGCCCCGCAGAGGCGGCTGTAACTCTTCGCGACGTACCCCCTGTGGCTTAGGTTTTCGGGACGAAGGATTTCGCGAAGAAAAGGAGGCGAAAGGGGCTGTGGGGCCCCCACACCACAAGGTGGCGCGGCCAGGCCATGGGCCGCGCCGGCCTGTGGTCTGGCCCCACCTTGAGTCTTCTCTGCTCCCCCTTCTGGCTTCCTTCGTCATCTGGAAAAATAGGGTTTTTGGTATAATTTCCTTCCACAGTTGATCTTCCGAAATATTGTATTCTGACGGTGCTTTTTCCAGCAGAATCCTGGCTCCGACGCTTGATCCTCCAATAATGATGAAACATGCAAAATAGATGAAATAACATAAGTATTGTGTCCAAATATGAAATATATCAATGAATAACAGCAAATTATGATATAAAATAGTGATGCAAAATGGACGTATCAGAGGCGTGGCCACGACACACATCTTGTCGCCGGTTGCTTGCCCCTGGGTTCTGTCTGCTACCCTAGTTACTAGTGATCCATCCGAGCTCCTCCTCGAAACCCCTTCCGTTGAGGCCATGCGTCAGGCAGTACCCGGCTCCATATAGACGGTGTGCCTCCCCTTTGCGCGACCATTCCCGAGCCTAGGGTGGCTGTCTGTGGGTGCGTCGTGGCAGGAGGCACCCCGGTGTTCTTCAACAGCTGGTGGTTTGTCGTGATTGCCATGCCCTAGACTTAGGCGTTCTCTTGGGGTGGGTGCCGAAGCCTCCGCGAAAGCACTGCACAGCTGGCCTGTGCCGACAACGATGACGCTCGCGAGCGCCATTTTCCTTCCTGGAGGCGCTGTCATGAAGCTTCCCCCTTTGAGCTCTGGAGTTTCGCCGGCTTCACTAGCGTAGTTAGCCAGTTCTCGGGGTGTTGGTGGTCCTCTGTTTGACAGGCTGCTCAGTGTGCTAGCCCTGCATGGTTCAGATCCGCGGAGTGGTGTCTCGGGGCTTGGGGTCTCAAGCTGAGCCGCCGGTGTTTTGCTGAAGTCTTGGGCGCTCTCGGAGATCTTGTAGTTTAGGGCCTAGCCCTGGTCTGCTTGTTCCTTTGTAGTAGGCTTTAGCTCTTCACCATCTGGACTTGTATCTCGAGCTGGTATCCCCAGTTTTTTCTTTTCTTTTCTTTTTCTTTGTTGCGTGCTACCATGTACTCCTGGCCGGTTGATGGCTTTGTTAATTCAAAGTTGGGCTCCTCGAGCCTTCTCTTTAAAAAAATTATTCATAGCCGAGAGCAGTTTAAACCTGAGGCAGCCGATACACTTTGTGAGGCTACTGGTTTCCTCCATTATCTCATAACTCCAATACAATCACAATCCAAAGACTGCTAAATAGATGATACAAATACAACAGTGCATGCCAAGAGATCTGGAGTGCTTACATATATATATGGCGATTGGTGCAATGAGGCCACGGACCTGTGATGAATGAATGCCTCACGCATTTCGTTCTTTCCTCACACAGTCAGACTGTCATACATTTTTTTCACATTTTTCTGTGCGACGATCAGCATCAACTAGTTGATGCACGCACTTTCACCTATATTGATATTTTTCAGGGAGGAAGGTTAATCCTCTTTAGGTCTTGTTTACTT
Source organism: Lolium rigidum (assembly GCF_022539505.1). Classification (NCBI taxonomy): domain Eukaryota; kingdom Viridiplantae; phylum Streptophyta; class Magnoliopsida; order Poales; family Poaceae; genus Lolium; species Lolium rigidum. The sequence goes on from NC_061510.1 coordinate 274,526,846, forward strand.
CTAGTGTATGTATTCAATCTTCCAATTGAATTAAAGTGGGAATACCAAAACTGAGATGGAAAGGAAATTTCTACCAATTCCAATTCTATTGCTTGGCTGTGCATGGTAATTTTTGTTGGAATGAAAGGCTGGCATCCAATTTTAAATCATGGCTCGATGTACAAACTCTAGAATTGTTTGTTTTGTTCAGTGTGGACATTATAAAGTTGTCTACATGTATTAAAATAGCTATTCAAAGGGTGTTTTCTGGATTAGCATCGGACATCACAATATCCTATCAATTGTCTGATTTCATTAGGGTTATATCCCCTCCCTCCCCACCACCCACCCCTCGAATGACCTAATTCTTCGTGACGGTGAGGAATTTGCTTGGCGTTTCCTTACTTGCAGCAACAACATCAGCAAGCGGGGACGGCAACACAAGAGGAGTATAAAGTCTTATATTTCAAGGTGAAAATCAAAGGTCTGACTTTAATTGGTTGTGCTTGGAAATATCCTTGTTGAAGGCTTTTTTTGAGAGAACGAATTTACTCCAAGGTGAAAATCCAAGGTCTGACTTTAATTGGTTGTGCTTGGAAATATCCTTGTTGAAGGCTTTTTTTGAGAGAACGAATTTACTCCAAGGTGAAAATCCAAGGTCTGGAATTAATTGATTGTGACTTGCAATGGCCTTGTTGAAGACCTTGTTTTATGAGCACAGACTCTGTGTGCTGTCTTGGCAGTGATTCGTGCTGTAACTACAAGGTTTTCATCACCGTGGCTGGATTTTTTGTTTCCTTTCTGCCTTTTCTTGTTGTAGTGCATTCGTAATGTCCTTAGGGCATTTTGTTGTTGAAAAGCATGTGTGTAATTGATATCCATGCGATATTAATTAGTATATTTCTTTTGTCGAAAAAAGAAGAAGCAAGAAAGGTGTATGTTCATTGCTTTATGAATAAATTCTCCCACAATATAGATCACCATTGCATGCATTTAAAGATTGGAAAGGCTTGCATTTATAAGCATACATGAATTTGCCTTGCCAAGAATCCTTAATTACCAGCCACGATCGAGACAGCCTAGAACACAAGCCAGAGATGGTGTGCTTGACTCTCCTGTAAAGCTATTAAAGCTTCAAGAAGCCACCACCATGAGGGAAATCCTAAATCCCTTCCGCACTTTGTTGTTGCAAACTACAAATCTAAAGATAAGAGCATCCCCACTCGTTGGCGCTCCCCACGCCCAAATCCGGCGATATTTTCGTCCGGATTGGAGGAAGATTTGACGTGGGGAGCGCCGAAGTTCCAGCCGTCCCCCCGGCAGGAAACCCCCAACCTCGACCATTTGACATATTACAAACGAATTTAACGTTAAATTTAACAAGTTCGGCGACCAACAGTACGAAAATTGCTGAAACAAATTCGGCGAAAATAATTGTACAATGTTTAACAAGTGCTGAAACAAATGAAGCACACAATTTCACAATTTTTCAAACAATAGACAGACTAGTTGGCGTCGGCGTTGGCGTCGGCGTTGGCGTTGCCTCGGAGCCTCCATATGTGCTCCACTAGATCATCTTGCAGCAGGCTGATGCATTGTAGAGTCTCGAATCTCCCGACGCATAGCAATGAAGGCGGCCCATGATGGAGGCACCTGGTGATTAGGCTGTGCAAGAGGACCCTCTCTCTCATATGGTGCTTCTTGCTCAGCCAGAGGAACCGGATGCTTTCGCTCATTTTCAATAATCATATTGTGTAGGCACACACAGCAGTTCATCACCTCCCACATCTCGATCTTTGGACCAAGTCAGAGCGGGGAACCGGACGACAGCAAATCTCTGCTGGAGGACACCAAATGCACGCTCGACGTCTTTTCGGCAAGCTTCTTGTCTCTTGACAAACTCGCAAAGTTTGGGGGTGCTAGGATTCGAGATAGTCTTCACAAATGTTGCCCACTTTGGATAGATACCGTCTGCAAGGTAGTATCCTTTGTTGTAGTGCCGACCATTGATCACATAGTCCACCGGGGAGCATGACCCTCAACAAGCTTGGAAAAGACCGGGGAGCAGTTTAGGACGTTGATGTCATTGTTGGATCCAGGCATACCAAAGAAAGAGTGCCAAATCTAGAGATCATGGGTAGCCACTGCTTCAAGTATCACAGTGCAGCCTTTTTGTGACCCTTGTACATTCCCTGCCACGCAAACGGACAGCTTCTTCCATTGCCAATGCATGCGATCAATGCTTCCAAGCATCCCCTGGAAAACCTCTAGCTTCATTTGTTGCAAGGATCCTCTCGTTGTCTTCGAAAGTGGGTGATCTCAAGTAATAGTCCCCGAACACAGCCTATGACGGCCCTGCGTAACCGGTAGAAACAATCAAGGGCGGTGGACTCCGCCATCCGAAGATAGTCATCTCGCAGTATCACCGGGAGCTCCATACGCCGACATCCTCATTGCCACCGTGCACTTCTGCAGTGACGAAAATCCAACCAAACCAAGTGCAATCCGCCTTGCATCCGAAGTAGGGATCAAAGTGGCGGATGGCATACACAATTTGCAGAAATAACTTTCGCTCATCCCGAAACGACGCTGGAAAACACTCTCACTGTGCAATGGATTGTCGGCGAAGTAGTCGGCGTACAACATGCAGTAGCCCTCCATTCGCTGTCTCGGCTTGCACTTCCGGCGACCTGGTGCCGACCCACCACGTCGACCAGTTGCCAGTCCGGCGTACTGTTATCACCAGAATTTGACCAAGTCAGAGGTGGGCCGCGATCAAAATGGACGTGAAGATTATACATGGAAGAAAATACGTGAATCGGCCTTGTTTACCAAGTTGGGCTAAACTGCCCATGTATCTGTAACATATTAGATCGCATCTTAGTTTAGAAGTTAGAGTTTTACCCGTGCACGGTTTGGTGCACGCCCACATTAGAAAGTCCCCTGGACTATAAATATGTATCTAGGGTTTATGAAATAAACAACAACCAACGTTCAACACAAACCAATCTCGGCGCATCGCCAACCCCTTCGTCTCAAGGGTTTCTCCGGTAAGCACCATGCTGCCTAGATCGCATCTTGCGATCTAGGCAGCACGAGCCTGCCCACGTTGTTCATGCGTTGCTCGTACTGAAGCCTTTTTGATGGCGAGCAACGTAGTTATCATAGATGCGTTAGGGTTAGCATTGTTCCTAGTATCATATGCTGTCGTAGTGCAACCCTTGCGCATCTAGCCGTCCTTGTACCTCATCATGGGTGCAGGGGCGGCACCCCGCTTGATCGTTATTTAGTAGATCTGATCCGTTACGATCGCTCCTTGATTTATCAGGGATTAGTTTAATATCTGCAATAGTTAGGCCTTACAAAGGGTTGGAGGATCCAGCGGCGTGTAGGGTGTAGTTTGCTGGCCCTAGACAGGATGTTCCGAGGATCAACCTCGTGTTGGTTTTTAGGCCTTGTCTAGGGCTGTCTTACGGTCACCGTGCGCGAGCGCGAGGCCCAATCGTGAGTAGGATGATCCGATTATGCGGTGAAAACCCTAGATCGTCGTGGATCTCATATGCTTTATCTTGATCAAGCAGGACCACCATATATTCGGCCACCTTGGACGAATCATGGGTGGATCGGCTCCATGAGCCGATCTCACAGATAACCCGAGAGCCGATCGAGGCTCGTATTTAACGTGTACGTGTGTGCCCCGCAGGAAACTAAGCGAGGCATCATCCACACCTTCCCGACCGTGTATAGGTCGGGTGGCACGCCCTTGCAGCTTGCATCGGCGCGCGACCAGGAGGCTTTGCGGGCCGTCGCTCCGAGGGACCGGGGCCAGCCCGCAGCCCTAGTTGTTCCCGGCTCTACGGTGTTGGCCAGTCGCTGCCCGCCGGTGGGTTTCTGACGCCAACACATTCTGGCACGCCCGGTGGGACAATCTTCAACATCCACGACATCCACCACATCGCCATCTACATCTGAGATGGCGGAAGAGACTCCGGTCAAGTACGAGGACCCGGCCGACGAGCTCAGGAAGAAGCATAACAAGGTCAAGACAGTCCTCGAAACCGAACTCGTCGGCTCCTGCGAGAAGACCCGTTCGCACGACCTCAAGCTCAACGGAGACACACGCCCGCGGCCTGGTGTCGACATGGTGGATCTTAGCCACCGCAGAAGGAAGCCAGAGTTCTCCTTTGGCATCAACATGGCAGGGCTTGCAGGCCGTCATGACAAAGACAAGGCGGAAGGCAGCCACACCCGTAACAAAGATAAAGAGGAGGCCGCTCCACGCGACCGGCCCCAAGACGACGATAAACGATACCTGGCCGAGGAGGAGGTGAGAAACATACGGCATCCACGCCCATTATCCGAGCGTCTCCTCAGTAAACATGAACAGCCATACGACCGACGTCGCCGCTACGATAACAACGATGAAGGATATCGTCGGTCTGATGCAAACAGGAGGTATCGTCAGAGCAGCTGCCACGACAACGGGTACGAACGTCGCGCCAGAGGGAGGTCTAAGGAGCAGGACAACGTGGATAAGCACTGGAGCTGTCCCTTCTTCAAACATTGCTGGGACTCAGGAATAAGCCGATTACCAACAATCGAGAACTGCCCAGAATGCAAACAACAAGGAAGAAGGGGGGCAAGCGTAGTCTCAGTGTTCAGACGTCTAGGACCTCTCCTACCTCGGAGTAAACGAGCTGAGTCATCTCAAGAAGAAGACTTCGAGGAGTCAGATGAAGAAGAAGATAGGTACCACCGACCAAGGTGGTGCCCTGATGAGCTCAGCCATTCGCAGAAGCGCCGGGTACAGCGGCTGCGAAGCTTGGAAGGGGCCGAGGCACGGTACCTGTACATGTTGAGAAGAGCGCGGCCCGTTTTGGCCGCGAAAATCCAGCAAATAGTGGAGACGAAGGCGCGCCCGCCAAAGAAAGTATGGCGCCCCAAACAGGCGAAGGCCGGTGCACAGGCATCGGCTGATGCCGATACAGACGCATCGGTAGACACAGACATGGTTCAGAAGTGGACAACATATGAACAGCCCCATCCAGAATTGTACCAGGATAAGTACAAGCGCGTCACCCTGATCGAGAAGGACAAAGATGAAGGTTCTGCAAGAGATCAGGAGTTCACTAGTGCTGAGGGGACCCGGGGGGCAAAACCCGTGTCCTGCAGGTGGGCGAAGCAGTCAGGGCCTGCAAAAGGATTCGACTTCGATTTGAGCAAAACGGAGCAAATTTTTGATTGGCTCCTGAAGGAAAAACAGCTGAAGTTACCCGACGGCCACAAAATCCCCACGTTACAGGAGATGAACGGCCGACCATACTGCAAATGGCATGACACGTTCACCCATGCCACCAACGACTGCAAAGCCTTGCGCGGACAGATTCAGATGGTAATAAAGCAAGGACGGTTGCTCTTCGATCAGTTTGCCATGGAAGCTGACACGTAGCCGTTTCCGGAGGTCAACATGGTCGATCTCAGCCATTGCATAAGACGCGAGCCAGGTGGTTCGTCTGATATCAATAGAACAGGGCTCGCAGATCGCCATTGCGAGGATAAGCCCGAGAGCAGTCGCGCCCACGGAAAAAGTAAAGAGGAGGCCGATCCACACGATCGGCCCCAAACGATGAAAAGGGACGCCAACTCCAGCGATGGGCCGATGTTATCCTCAACACGCACTTTACCTGTGTTCAGCATTGACCTAGAAGGCGATGGAAAGCTGGAGTATGGGGTTACATCGGCTGACGAGCTAGAGGGGGTTGAGGAAGTCAAGAAGGAGGTCAAGAAGTTGTTGGGCGCCGGGTTCATCAGGCCACACAGGTACGCTGAAAGGACTTCCAAAGTAATACCTGTGGAGAAAAAGGATGGCCGGTGGCGCGTTGCCATAGATTTTCGAAACCTCAACATTCTGTAAATAGCCGGATCAACGACTACAAGGGAAGACGATTCCAGCGATCGGCTAAAATTACTTGCACCACCCTTGTTTACTGATGTGCTATTTCGCATGATGAGTGGCGAGAAAAGCTTGAATTGGCTGAAAAGCCGATATCTTCAATCACTTGAAGGATCCGGCTCGGGGGGCAGGCACACGGAAAAGGTACAAAGCCACGAAGTACGTACCCGGGGGAAGCCGATCCATGAATCGATCGGCTAATAATAATGAAAAAAAAAATTTGAGCAAAGCCGATGCACGGCCATCGACTCAAGGGGCTGCTATGAGCAGAAGCCTGATGGAGCAGTCACCAAGTAACGAGGCTCTGCTGAAGGGCAAACACACCGGTGGCTCTCCTCGAAGTCCAGCGGTGCCAGCAGGAGCGGCAGGCATCACGACCCTGATCAACCGCAGAAGCAGCACAAACATGCAGTTCAGGTTGAGGGTGAGCCCGACGAAGGAGCATGTCTCTTCCAAGGCCAGGATCATAAGAACAACCGACGGTTGTCCAGTTGAACTAAACTGCATTCTCACCAGAGGTTGCGTTATTGGACTGAAGAAGCTCGGGGGGCAGCTCACTTTGAAGGTTCTCTGCTTTTTGAGAGCCGGTTTGGTTAGAATCGGCTGGTACTGCACCAAAATTGAGAAGCTGATAGGGGCCCAATGCGGCTGGTGCACCTTCCTTCTCGCCTTGACTAAGGCTCGGGGGGCAGATGGCCTTGAAAATTCCTCACTCTGAAGAGCCGATGGTGTTGAAGTCGGCTATCCCTACATGGTAACCATGTGGAAAGGTGGCGGGCTCTTGCAGAGAAAAACCTCCAGGGTGGGCAGGAGGAGTTTTGAAGAAGGAGCCATCATCGTTGGTCAGGCTCTAGACCAGTTTGTCGCTGCAAGGAAACAGAGCATCACAAGGGAAGTTGTGGGCAAATGGTACCTGTTGTACAGGTGCATCAGCTTTGACGTCAAGGTGCTTCAGCCATGGTCTTGGAAGCTTTCCCGGAGGCGTCGATCCAGGAGTTTTGCCGTCGTAACAAACACCGCGATCGGATGATTTTGAAATCTAAAAATCCAGGGGTCACGAGGCTGCGCGCTGGACCTGTCCGGTGGGGAGTTTGGGTCTGAATTTCATGGGTCGCAAGTTAACATCTGAGAAGGCAATTAGATCGATCTGTCTTGCTATCTATTGGAAAGGCTGATGCATTGCCGTCGGCTCATTGAGCATCGACCGAATCAACAATCGGCAGATTCAGTACGAAGGGCAATCGGCTAAATCATCACCAAGGAAATCAGTAAGATCAAGTTGGGGAATTCTTCATTGATAAACAAGGATTTCTTACATGAAGAGCCGGTTGCTCTCAAAAGGAATTTCTAGGGGGAACATTGCCCCGTTTACTACTCCTAGCTCTACCCTATCTAGGGGCCGCCGCTCCCCTCGTCGTCTTCATCACGCGCTCGTCGGCGCTGCTCCCGGCCGGCTCATCATCACTGCTGTGGCGGCCGCCGGCGGGACCTTCGTTGTCCTCATCCACCTCGTCAGCGTCGTCATCGCTGTCGAAGTCGCTGAGATGGCCGGTCCAGGGGCAGTGGCGCTTGGCCGTCGGCTCGTCAGAGGAGCTTTCATCCTCTTCCTCCTCCACCTCCTCGGAGGAGGTTACTCCCTCCCAGGGAAGGTCGTCTTCATCGCTCTCCGCTGCCCCATTGGCGAGGCTGCGGAGGACGCTTTCCCCATCGGTCGCGAGATTGGTCGTCCTCCGACCAAGTGGAGAAGTCGTGGCTTGGTTCGTCCCCGGCCTCGATGGCGCGGCGGATGTTGGCCGCGTGGGCCTCCTGCGGGTCCCACTCTGGAGTCGGCTCACGAGAGGGGGAGGACTGGGTAGAGAGGCCCGATGAGGATGAAGAAGGAGACATGGCGATGGAAGAGGGCTTTTGGAAGTGCTAGCGCGAAAAGGGGTGAAGGAGGGGGCTACAGGAAGTGGCCGGATGAAAAGGGGGAATATACGGTTTAATGCCTAAGCAGTTCCCGAGGACATGGTGCCAGAACCGTCAAATCGTGCGGATAAGTTGAGAAGGCAAGTTATCATAATGAAGGACTCTGCGACGGTTCTGCTCTGCCACGACATGACCCTACGAGAGAAAAGCGTAATGATTTTGGAAATGTCATTTCCAAAACCAGGGGGGCATGTGTTATCACCAGAATTTGACCAAGTCAGAGGTGGGCCGCGATCAAAATGGACGTGAAGATTATACATGGAAGAAAATACGTGAATCGGCCTTGTTTACCAAGTTGGGCTAAACTGCCCATGTATCTGTAACATATTAGATCGCATCTTAGTTTAGAAGTTAGAGTTTTACCCGTGCACGGTTTGGTGCACGCCCACATTAGAAAGTCCCCTGGACTATAAATATGTATCTAGGGTTTATGAAATAAACAACAACCAACGTTCAACACAAACCAATCTCGGCGCATCGCCAACCCCTTCGTCTCAAGGGTTTCTCCGGCAAGCACCATGTCGCCTAGATCGCATCTTGCGATCTAGGCAAGCACGAGCCTGCCCACGTTGTTCATGCGTTGCTCGTATCGAAGCCTTTTTGATGGCGAGCAACGTAGTTATCATAGATGCGTTAGGGTTAGCATTGTTCCTAGTATCATATGCTCGTCGTAGTGCAACCCTTGCGCATCTAGCCGTCCTTGTACCTCATCATGGGTGCAGGGGCGGCACCCCGCTTGATCGTTATTTAGTAGATCTGATCCGTTACGATCGCTCCTTGATTTATCGGGGATTAGTTTAATATCTGCAATAGTTAGGCCTTACAAAGGGTTGGAGGATCCAGCGGCGTGTAGGGTGTAGTTTGCCGGCCCTAGACAGGATGTTCCGAGGATCAACCTCGTGTTGGTTTTTAGGCCTTGTCTAGGGCTGTCTTACGGTCACCGTGCGCGAGCGCGAGGCCCAATCGTGAGTAGGATGATCCGATTATGCGGTGAAAACCCTAGATCATCGTGGATCTCATATGCTTTATCTTGATCAAGCGGGACCACCATATATTCGGCCACCTTGGACGAATCATGGGTGGATCGGCTCCATGAGCCGATTCACGAGATAACCCGAGAGCCGATCGAGGCTCGTATTTAACGTGTACGTGTGTGCCCTGCAGGAAACTAAGCGAGGCATCATCCACACCTTCCCGACCAGGTATAGGTCGGTGGCACGCCCTTGCGGCTTGCATCGGCGCGCGACCAGGAGGCTTTGCGGGCCGTCGCTCTGAGGGACTGGGGCCAGCCGCAGCCCTAGTTGTTCCCGGCTCTACGGTGTTGGCCAGTCGCTGCCCGCCGGTGGGTTTCTGACGCCAACACGTACATGCTTGCCAAGCAACCGAGGATCATCATGTGCTCCTCGTCTTGGGCGGCTGCTGCCATCTCTTCTTGCATAAGCTCGACGAACATCTGCTCCTCCTCTTCGTCCGAGTCCATGGCCGGCGAGGCAAATGGACGAACACCCGACGGGCGTGGTCGAGGCAACCCGAGCCGCGAGCGGCGAGGAGCAAGCGAGCCGCCGGAAGAGCAAGCAGGCCGGCGGAAGAGCAAGCGTGACCGGCGGAATATAGGCAGGTGGGGAAGGAGGGGCGGCGGAATCTAGGCAACAAGCCGGCGGGGTGGTGCCGACGGCGAGAGAGATACGAGGGGTGGGGAGATTTTGAGCGACGTGGCGGTGGGGTTCGTGCGTCGAGTCACCGACGGATCGGGCCCTTCCCCGCTTTTCACTCGTCCGAGTCCCCGAGCGCTCCCGGGGGCCGGGGTGGCGTGGGCTCGCGGATGGATGAAGGGCCAATCCGGACGAAAACGAGGAACCGGGGGCGCGACTGGGCCGATTTACGCCGTCCGGATGTAAAAAACGCTCGCCGGGGGCCTGTTCGGGGGGACGAGTGGAGATGCCCCCCACGACCACTTTTTTTCATCCGGACGGCGAAAAACGGCCCAGTCAGGCCCCCGGTTCCTCGTTTTGGTCCGGATTTGAGCCTATTTTCGTCCGGACTCCCCATGCCATCCTCGGTTTCTGGGGTTTCCGGGGACTCGGATGAAGCTAAACCAACCGCCCACGCCCACGTGTCTCCTCTTTCGTCCGGATTCCCCGAGCCATCCTCTTTTTCCCCGAGAAACGCCGCTTGGGGAGCACACGACTGGGAAACTACTCCTCCCCACGCCAAATCTTCCTCCAATCCGGACGAAAATTTCGCCGGATTTAGGCGTGGGGAGTGCCAACGAGTGGGGATGCTCTAACATTCTTCCACTCTGGCCGTCAGTTTCTCAGATCGCTGACTCTTGGCCGTCCGATCAGCGCAGGCACACTGCTCGCATGGTCCGCAGCGTCCATTCTCGGAGCCCTCCAACAAAATCTCATCACCGTCCGTGATCTACCCGTGCGGTCACTGATTTGGGGGCCCGCTTTTCGCGGGGCCCAAAAGCTAGAGAACGTGGCTACATAGGCGTGTGTGTGGATGTTCGCACAAACAGTGATGCGCGGTGGCTGCACCCGCTGTTTTCAATGCCCACCAGGGGTAAAACCGTCTTTTCGTCTCTCATTTTCGTCCTTCCCCCCGAGCTCGTACGTTCGTGGCGAACGGCGAGGCGCCGCCGGGCACGCCCGCTACAGTGACCGCGTCGCCGGCTGCCCCTCACCTTCCATCTCTTTCTCTTCCTTTCCAAACCCTAACCAGCTGGGGAGATGGGCGAGCATGATGTGACGGCGAGGGTGACGAGGAGCATGCTGGACGCAACCCCAGCATCGGCACCGACCGGGCAACCCCGAGCGTGGCGGCGACAGCCGACAGCGGCCTCCTCCTCTACACCGACCCCAACACTGAGCCCGGCGGCGGATCTGTCCAGATTCGGGGCGCCCCTGGATCCATGGAAACCGGCACTGATTTCTTCCTTTTCTCGGTGGGGACAGGCACAACAGGACGCCGGCCACCGGCCGAGGTACGGGCGCTGGCCTCCTCTACCACGACCTCCTCCTCTACGCCGACCCCATCACCGAGCGTGCCGGCGTCGACCTCCTCCTCTGCCTCGACCTTGGGCTGCTCCTTTCCATCCTCCAGTTCAATAGGATGAGCACGAGCCAACACCGTCAGAGGACGCTCAAACAGTCAGATCTACTCCTCTCTGTCCTCAATTTCAACAGGAGGAGCACGAGCCAACCATCAGAGGGCACTCAGATCTGCTCCTCAGATCCTTGAGGAAAAATGCTATCAATGCACAAGGTACTAGCCTGATCTGTAACCATTTTAGGTGCAAGTTTTTTTTCCTTACGATCAATGGAACTCTAGGTTTGTCATGATGTTCTTCTTTCAATAATATGCGGTACAAGAGGGAAGACGTAGCAGTACAGGGAATGGTATATTGGTAGTGCCACTAGGTGAGTTTTGGACCAGATTGAGTAATCAGTTTTTGCTTAGCAGATAAAAGGATCCATAGTGATGTTTAATGTGAACTAGCGCTAGTGATTCTGGTTTAGATAAGGACGAGAATATCTGTCCTTCATGTTACATAGAGAAAAATACCAGCACCATGTTTGTTTGAAGTTTTGGTCTGTGAAACTAAGCAGATATGATTCTTGTTTTCTATTTTTATTTCCAATCAATGATTTTGGTGTAGATAAGGACGACAATCCATGTTTGTTTGAAGTTTTGGTCCATGGAACTAAGCAGATATGATTCCTGTTTTCTATTTCTATTTCTATTTCTATTTCCATCAATTGATTCTTTGTGCCCTGCAGCAAGCAGACAACTTTTGGTCTGCTCCCACGGGTGTCTACTAGACGAAACTGAAAATTGCGGGTTTGTGGCGGAGATGCCTCATGGATGCACCAATGCTAGCTTCTAAGTTCATTATCATCTCTCTATTTTTAATTCATATAATATTTTGTTACTGATGAAATATAGTATTGTATTCTAGCTAAAAGAACTGATTTTATATTTACAGATTTTTATCAACTTTCGATTCCTTACAAATCACCTTTGTTGGGGTTGTAGTTCATTCAATGCACATGCACTAGGAGCACTGGCAGAGGTTGCTGGGCCAGATTTGAGTTCACATATTGGAACTATTCTTCCTACATTGGTACTTGCTATGGATAATGAAGATGAGGTGAGAGGCATTCTCTAAATACATACTTCGGATCTGGCATATTTATTATTCATGTGATCATTATTTGTACTCTTATTCATAATCTAATACATTTGCCCATAATTCATAATCTGTCCAGTTTATGTGCAAAAGTGCTACATTTAGTGTATTATGTTATTGTTGACAACGAATATTTCTCTTAGGAATTATAGGATGTACAGAGCACAGCCATAAAGGCTGCTGAAACTGTTGTGTTGGTTATTGACGACGAAGGAGTTGAAACACAAATATCTGAGCTTCTCAGAGGAGTCGATGACAGTCAGGTTGATTCACCTGAGAATTTTCTTTGAGCTTGAATCCATATTATATGTGTTGTCAATTTAAAGATTTTAATATATTATTTTCTGGCCAGGCATCTATGAAGCGGGGTTCAGCCTATCTTATTGGTTTCCTTTTTAAAAACAATAAATTGTATTTTGCTGATGAGGCTCCTGAAATGATGTCTACCCTAATTACTTTATTGAGCGATACTGATAAGGCAACTGTATATGTGAGCACCCGCCATCCCAGACACCTGTTATAGTTTTCTCTACTTTTGAGGCTTACTTACAATGGTCAACAAGCTGCTTGGGAAGCATTTTCAAGAGTTGTTGGCTCTGTTCCAAAGGAACATCTTCCTACACATATAAAATTAATGTGTGATGCTGTCTCTACAGCCAGAGATAAAGAACGTAGGAGCAAACAGGTGCTACTTGGAACTTTTACATTTATGAGCTGCATATGTGGCAATAGTTCGCGCTCAAATATTGCTACATTTTTTCAGAGGCACTTGGTTAACTTTGTTCTGCCTAAAGGTCTAGCAGCTTGAAACAATTTCAGGGTTTGCCTGTTCTTGTAGCTGGCTTATGTCTTCCTAAAGCACTGCAGCCTTTTCTTCCTATATTTCAACAGGTATCTACCCACGCAGAACTTTTAATTGTTATAATTATATCCTTTTGTCTTATGTCGAGTTGCATGCAGCGCGAAATACCTGATTGAGAAGCATAAAGTGCATTACAAGAGCAGGGTAGCCTTAAGCACATTTTATATCAGATATTCTGTTCTACTTTAGGGTTTAATTAGTGGGTCTGCTGATACAAAAGAGCAGGCAGCATAAGGTCTGGGAGAATTAATTGATGTTACACGCGAGAAAACTCTTAAGGAAGTCGTTGTGCCAATAACAGGGTAGGGCTATCTTATTTTATCAAAATAGCCCCTGTGTTATGGTTTCATCTTCTATTTTAAAGGAGGCATTTTCTATCCTTGTATAAAAGAAGCCCCAAAGCGCATTGTATATAACGGAAATATTTGCAACCATTAGTCACGTTACAAGCTGCCACACTGAAACTTGTTTCTATAGCATGTCATTCCCGCGATATGAGCAAACACTTTGTAAGCATATTATTAGTGCTTCTTTAGTTTAATGTTAGTTACAGATGAATTATTTACCCTAAGCTTCTCCTTGTTAATAGGTATTTCTATAGTGGTTCTTATGTGCGGAAATGTCAACTCCAAATTTCAGCACTAACCTGCTCCACATAACTACCTGGAGTTCCTCGCTTATATGGAAGATTGTCCTATAAAGTTGGAATTTAGGTTAAAGTCAGAATTTAGGCTAATGCTCATGTTTTATAGCAAAGGGAAAAAGGTTTTCCTCAAATTTTGTACTAGACCTGAAATATTCAAGGATGTCTCTGAATTATATTTGACCATTTAACTCACCCAATATACAGTTAGTTTGTTATTAAATTTTGAGCATTTGATTCATCCAATATATACATTTATGTAGTTACAAAACACTATTTGGAGTGTAAAGACACCATGGATTGATATGAGAAAGAAGCCCCAAACAGAGGATGCAGAATTGTGAGTAAATAAAAACTTGATCTATACATTTTACCTGAATAATGATAATCCACCCAGCAGCACCACAGATCCAAGTTTCATCATACTTGCCTCCCTTTTGATAGTAGTACCATGTAGCCAATAGAAACATACGGTTCGCCTAGGAATACACGAATACATTTAATTCATAATTCTTGAGGCATATTCCAATGGATTAGGTTTTGCCTTTTTATGAAATATCCATTTGTTTTCAGTTCTGGAATCTGTTGAATGTACAGTGCACAGTCGTAATCTGAATTTCAAAAAATATTCATTTCATTAGAGTGTTTTGCTTTAAAGCCATTGATTTATGTAGCCAAGTTAACTATTTGTATGGCTCAGACTGCAGATTTAGACTATGCCTCAAACAAAAAAGAATCACTTCATCATGCTAAGAAATAATGAATGGTCAAGTACAAGGTCATGCTGTTTGGAGTTAACTGTTACCCCCTCTGGTTCATAATTCATTCCGTGGTTTTAGTTCAATTCCATTTGCTCTTAGATAAAGTGTTACTCCTGCAGGAGCTACACACTTATGTTTGTAGTTACTGCTGACTGCTGAGTACAATTTAAGTATACTAAGAAAAGGCACACAACCTAAATTTTATGAATGCATGATTGAAATGGTTTTTTTATTAGGTTCGTTTTCCAAGTAGTAAGATGTTTACTGCTACAACTTAAATTTTTTGGGCCTCTATTCTTAAAGTCATGCCCATTCTCCAGACCCATTCTCACTATCAAATCACTCAAGGGAACATCCTCTTTGGAGCACTCCTTGGTTCAATGCATGGCAAAGAATGTACGACGACTTCATTATCGAAGATCAAAACTTTGTCTACCCAGCGCTCGTCAAGGATCTCTAGCTTCCCAATCAGGGTACTTGGAGTAACCATCTTATAGACACCTTGTTTTTGCAACCAACGGCTCAAGCGATAAAACAAACGCCCATCACTCACTCGCAGAACCGGATATTCTTTGTTGGAAACTCACTGCAAATGGCAAATGCACTGCAAAAATGCCTACTACGCTTTAACCCAGATCCTCTTGAACTTACTAAACATGAATCATCCCCACGCTTCTCTTCCGAATATTCTCATCAGGTGCTTAGGAGTTCCCTAGGTCATATCTATATAACTGCTGTTATTCATCTCATTCTAATCCTTCCGGCCCTACTATTTCTACTCTGAATTTTCTAGTTTTGCAGGAATTTGTAATCCATGTTGTACTTCACACTTGAGATGAATAATGAAATTGGCGCCCCTGGCGCTGTTCCTTGTCAAAAAAGAAGAGGAAGACATGGTGTAGAGGCAAATAATCTAGCATCCAATCATACTGCGAACTCTGGTGGCTCCTCAACCACGTGGATGTCTTTGACTGGTGGAACTCCTCCATGGGAAGCAACAACACAATGCTCTCGGGCACTATCGCACTCACGTTGGAGGGGTAGCTGGTCTCCAGCATGTAGGTCTCTGTGTGTCTCTACGAACCCGTGGATGAGGCCGCTCAACATTGTGTCTCCGGCACAGCCACAATGAAGTAGATCTGATGCGAGAATGCCGAGTCTCGCTCACCGACCGGGTGCACAGCAAAATTATCATCACGATATACTCCAGTGATCATGTGGTTGCCTCCACTATCTCAAAGCTTTCGAGGGGGGAATTGATTCCTTCAAAGGTAACTAAAGAAATAAAATTACGAGTGTTGTGGTATGTTATATGAAAGCAGGCTGAATATATATAGTGATCATTTATGTATGTCTGAAGTAAACCGACATACATATGTGATGAGTGCCTCACACGTTTTTTTTTCTTTTTTCGCACACATTTTGCATGAGGATCATCATCCACAATAACGTTGGAGCCAGAATTAGTTAACTCGGAAGCTAGGAAGATACTTTGTGCGTATCCGAGTCTAGGTAACAAAGATTCAGGTATAATTATAAAATTGTTTATATGTCTCACAGAAAAGTAAAGATTTCATTGACCACACCAATGTCGAACCATATCATCCATCCATCCCGCTCTCATTATTTAGAGTTGAGAACAAATACCACGAACATGTTACTTATTTCAATAATGCAAATTTTGTATAAAGATTCATTTTTTTTAAATGCACTACTTGGAAGTTTTATGTTTTTTTTTTACTTTAGGATGCTCTAGAATAATTATTCGTTTGATCTATCAGTAACAATTGCAGAGAATTGTAGCACCACTTATTTTCTTGCTGATCAAAACGATAAATCAATCTCAAAAGGGA
Source organism: Lolium rigidum (assembly GCF_022539505.1). Taxonomy (NCBI): domain Eukaryota; kingdom Viridiplantae; phylum Streptophyta; class Magnoliopsida; order Poales; family Poaceae; genus Lolium; species Lolium rigidum. The sequence continues at coordinate 274,543,057 of NC_061510.1, forward strand.
GCCCGCACGCCCCAGACAAGAGGTACGTTTCCATTATAAAGCTGTCAGTCAACCAGCTTAATATCCATCATCCTTCAGCATGTGTAGCAGATCTGATGCAAGAGCGCCTCTGCATTGTTTTACTTCATTTTGTATGGAGTTGTGCCCTCCTGGTATGCAATGCAAGGTGCTGGTGAAATCGGTGAACTGGCTGTTAACATGGAACCACTACAGAAATGGCGCAAGGCGCCGATGGCCTGATCATACTCCGACGGTCAAAAGTTGGGGCCGTTGGCGTATGGGCGGCCAGGCCAGCCCGCCAAAAGGGCTGTTAGCGTAGGAAACACTACGCTGAATCCCGCCCTGCCGTCGGCACATCACGGGCTATCGACGTAGGCCCGTGTATGCGGCCCACCAAACTTAGGCCGCGATGGCGCTGTCACAGCGTCACAGCTACGCCGACGGCATAGACTTTTCTCTTCTTTTATCTGCACCGACGGCCACCCTCGACGTAGCCTTGAACTTTTTTCTCTCCACACACCCCCCGGATCGTATTTTTAAGTTTCAAGTGAATGGCAAAAAATGATAAAACAAATCAGAAAATAAAATTCTTCGAGATTCCTATGTGTTACGCAACCTACTATTGGGGGAAATTAACAAATTTAAATTTTGACTTTTTTGTAAAAAAAGTTTAGAAAAAGGTAAAATGACATTAACTTCTGCATACAAGGAAAAAAAAGTATAATATATCAAAATGATTGTGGGAAAAAGTTGCATCCAAATTCACCCGGTTTACTCGGTTGGCAATTTTTACATTCTCAAAATTTCAAATGGAAATATGAAAGCAGGAAGATTTTAGGTTTTGCTAGAAATTCTGATTTTTTATGTTTTTTTTAAAAATAAATTAATAATTATATCCTGTATAAAGATTACTATTAATAAACCATTGATGTTTATTTAAATAATTGTTTAAAATTCGAAATAATAAAGAGTTGTGAGTCTAAGGGTTAATAGGATTGATATGGTAGTATTATCAACAATATTTTGTTTCTTGGAAGCTCAACCGGAAGAAATTAAGATGTTAAGTGTGCTAGGGTTGGAGTAGTGTGAGAATGGGTGACCATAGTGGGAAGTTTGACGATGAGTGTAATTTGACTTAAGATTAAGTGTGGTTATAGTTAAAATGATCCATGTGAGAGTTTAAAAAAATGAAAAAAAATCATAAAATTTGAAGTTAACGGATGGGATGGCGCGGCTTGCGCCGAGTGTCTAGACGCCGACGGCCACCGTCAGTGTATACGGGCTACGCCGAGGGCCGAGTCTACGCCAACGGCGCAGGTGGCTCTATCGAGGTGGATCTTTCCTGATGAGCTATGCCGAGGGCTGCCCTCATAGCCTACGCCGACCGTCCAATGTGGCTACGCCGAGGGTTTCTAGCCATCGGCGTTTCAAGCCATTCATGTAGTGAACTTGTTGAGCTAGTACTCATATTCATAAGGGTCCTGTAGGGACTCAAAGTGCAAGTATGAATTCTCGTTTCAGAATGTGAATGGATGGACCTGCAAAGCATCATGATTTAGCAGATCTTTGAGCCAAAACTGTTTGTTTGCGTTCAGCTTTCAGCCACTCATGCAGTTTCGATTCGACATTTTGTACCAGTCAATCACCCTTATGCAGATTTTGAGCACATTATAAATAAGAAATATATCATGTTCTATCAATATTTAACAGGCGCAACAACAATTGCAGACAGTGCAACGACCGAACTTGCAAATTGGCATGAAAGCTTTAGGTGAAGACAGAAAATTCCTTCTCCCCAGTCCCCAGGTCATGGAGATAATGAGAACTAGGGCCAGAGTATGTATAATACATAATGTATTATGATTCGGTGCCCTCTTGATGAGTTCGACATTGAGTTCGTAGGCGGTGAGGATCATGTCAGCTCTGGAGTTGCGGTAGAACATGAACTCACGCGTCCCATCTGCACGCAGTCCAACGAAGAGGAGGGCGGTGCACGCCTCGGTGTCGAACATGACAGCAGAGTCATTGACGCGCACCTATACATTATAACAATTCTGCATTTCTAGGACAAAATCGAGACAATCGTGTATGTACACTATTAGGACTATCCATAGCAGAGAGCGGCTTAAACAAGAGGCTGGCAAAATATTTTGTGAGGCCATTGGTTTCCTCCAGTGTCCCATAAACTCATACCAACACAATTTTCTACACTAAGATTTCTAAGTAAATGATACAAATACAACTGTGCATGCCAGGAGAGATCTAAAATGCTTGCATATATATGGTGACCGTCTGTATCGCTGGTGTACTAAAAAGTCATAGACATGAATCTGTGATGAATGCCTCACGCATTTCCTTCTTTTCCTAACTGTCATACATTTTTCACATTTTTCTATCTGAAAATCATAAGCTATACGCAAAACGAAATTGAAGAAGGCAAAAGACTTGCCTTGTTTCGCTGATTAACAAAAATGTAGCATGACAAAGGCTTAGCTGGAAGGCTTACAAAACAAGAAAACTAAGCCTACTCTTTGCTGAATACGATGATCCAAATCTTTTGCTCACGCAAGGACCAAGTACTCGTCTTTAGCTTGATGCTTGCAAATTTTTCGATAAAGAGAATAAATTAGTATCGCACCCAGCTTCTGCAACAACGCTATACCCGCAAATACACTAAGGGAAAACGGTCATGTGCCGACCGCCTGGAGCTATGCCGACGGCCGAAGGTCAGGGCCGTCGGTGTAATCTCCAGAAGCCCACATCCGAAAAAACACTGTCGGTGCAGCTAAACCGTCGGTATATGCTGACGGTGGCCGTCGGCATGGGAACCGCATCGGTTCAGGGGCCGACATGGCCCTGCGACCCCCCTGCGTGACGGCAACTGATAGAAGTTAAGTATGTTGGAACCTGGCATGTCAAAGGTTCTTCTTTTTTCCCCGCCCACTAAAGCCTCTGCACTTTTTGTTTCCTACCAACTGAAGAGCCGAAATCACGTCAAAGCTATGCCAAAGCCTCCTGGTGCATGAGCTATGCCGTCGGTTTAACCGTCGGCATAGGGGTGATGGGGCGGCTCGAGGGAGTACCAGAATCAGGCACGTAAAGCTATGCCGACGGTTAACATGCGCCAGGAGGCTTTGGCGAGGTGCTCCAGAGCTTGACGCGTGGCAAGGCTATGCGGACGGTTAAACCATCGACATAACTCATGCACCAGGAGGCGTTGGCACGGTACCCCATAACTTGACGTGTGGCGTAGGTATGACGATGGTTAAACCGTCGGCATACTTACTGCGCCACTCCCTTCCGTTAGAAGCTTGTGCCTGATGGCCGTAGTGGTGCCGACGGGCAAGAAACACCATCGGCATAGAGCCTCTATGCCAACGGGTTGTGCCGACGGTGTTTTGTCTATGCCGGTGAGTCGATTTACCGACGGTTTTGTGTTGATGGCCACAGTCGACGGTATTAGGCCCTATGTCGATAGCAATAACCGTCAGCACATATTCATTTTCCCGTAGTGATTGAAGAGCATGGTGCACTTTATGCTTGAAAACTCTTTCATTTTTCCCGTTTTGAATCTCCCAAGTAATAATCACGCCATGGGAGCCAAGGCCTTCCTCCTCCGAGGTGTGTGAGGACTCATACGTCATGCACCCACCATGCACGCAATTTTCACATACACAGGTATCTTACGTAAAGGAGTATCTCAGAAACAAAAACAAGTAGAGTGGCACCACAAAGGATTTGCGGCTGCTTGATGGATAGTTCTCTTCTCTTTGCGTTGCCATTTCTGAGATCTTTGCTCATGTGTTCTCAGCGGTGGGATTGGCAAAGTGTCGAGAGTTTGTGGTTGTAGGAGTTACATGTTGCCGTTGTTTGTGGTTGTCGAGTTTGTCAAGAGTATGTGTTATTGTTGTAATTGTTGTAACGGTTTTGGCCCGATTTCCCATTAATTAACTGGGCATTTCTTCTTAATTAATAGAATGGGGAAAAGCTTTTGCCCCATTTAAAAAAAAAAAAGCAACCCCAGCGTGCCGCAAGGTCCCGCGCCAACTCCAGTGGTCGGTGGCGCTGTCCACATCGCTCTGTAGCGGGCAGCCGCAACGCGTCTCGCTTGCAACCTGAATCCCGGGGTATGGCGCGTTCGGACGCACAAGGTCGTATGCACAAAACTTTTCTTAGGGCGACGCAAACGGACGCTGAGCGACCGTTTTCGTCCGTTGTGACCGGAAATGCGTCCGGGCCCTGCTCCAGCGGGGCGACGCGAAGTGATCGGGCCGTCCGCGGAAACGCAAACCTGACCCAAATATGCGTCAGGTTTGCGTCTCCGCGGACGCTCCACGGTCGCGCCGAGCGTCCTCCATTTCTTACCCGGTTCCGCAAGTCAGGGACAGCGAAATCGACCGCTTCGAGTTACTTCTTTTTCCCCTTCTTTGCTGCCATAGTGCGACACCACCACCCAAACCCCAGCCGCCGCCGTCCCGCCGCAGCGCCGCAGTACTCGCCGTCGGCTCCATTGTCGCCGCGCGGGAGAGCAGGATCGTACTCGGGGTTGGCTCCGGCGCGTACCTGTCGGCTGTTTTTGGGCCAAACTTTGCCGGTTCCGCCGCCCTTCCGCGCCGCCCACGACCTGTTTGGTCAATTGCGCCGGTAGTTTTCTTCTCCTGTTTTCGGCGCTATTTGTGCGCAACCATTGATCAACAGTTCGTACCCACGCAGATGGACATGTGGCATATGGTGGAGAAGTTCCGTGCGGAGGTCGTTGACTCCTCTTCCGATGACGAGTCCGATCAGTCGACGCAGACATTGGCAACTACTGTGGCCTCCATGATCCACGAGTTCACCTCAAACCCGGGGCCGGTGCATCGGGGCTCTGTGAAGGGGCGCTCCAAAAACCTGCCGCACAACAGAGTGGCTGGGCAGGCCCGCCTCCACAAGGACTACTTCTACCTCACCAATCCGGTGTTCCCAGAAAAAGTGTTCCGGCGCCGCTACAGGATGTCAAGGGACCTGTTCTTGGTCATCCTACGGGGCGTCAGAAACTACGACCCCTACTTCCAATGCAGGCCCGATGCAACAGGTGCGCTAGGCTTCACCTCCTACCAAAAATGCTCTGCGGCTATTCGCCTGCTCTCATATGAAATGGCTACTGATATATTCGATGAGTATCTTCGAATGGGTAAGAGCACCTGCCTTGAGGCCATGTACAGGTTTTGCCGAGCCGTGATTGCCATGTTCGGACAACATTACTGTAGGGAGTCAACTGGTAAGGATACAAGGCGGCTCCTGTCTATCAACGAGTCTAGAGGGTTCCCAGGAATGATTGGCAGCATAGATTGCATGCGCTGTGAGTGGAAAAACTGTCCATTTGGATGACATGGTCAGTATAGCGGGCATGAGGAGGGACGGACTGTTATTCTTGAAGCTGTCATATCTCAAGATTTATGGATTTGACATTCATTCTTTGGCATGGCCGGTTCCAGCAATGACATCAATGTGTTGCACCGATCACCAGTTTTCAACAGGCTCATGCAAGGCAAAACTCCCCGGGTGAGCTACGAGATCAATGAAAATGAATACGACAAGCCATATTATCTTGCTGATGGCATCTACCCTGACTGGGCCACACTGGTGAAGACTGTCCGTAATCCAAACTCCGAGAAGACAATGAGGTTTGCCAAGATGCAAGAGGCTTGCAGGAAAGATGTGGAGCGCGGATTTGGTGTGCTCCAAGCTCGGTGGGCAATTGTCCGTCACCCGGCAAGAACATGGTCGCTGAAGACCATGCATGAGGTGATGACATGCTGCTTGATCATGCACAACATGATCGTTGAGAACGAGCGTCCCGATGGCCGCAATGAGAACCACCGGGAATTCCAAGGTGAGTTGGTTGCGCCACTTCCTGGAGCTTTATCTTGGGAGGACTATCTACATATGAATGCAGAAGTCACTGACGAGACCGTCTGCAAACAGCTGCAGACGGATCTGATTGAACATCAGTGGACATTGGCTGGCCATGAAGATCATGCCTAGAGGAATACGATCTTATTTTCGTGTAGACTTTTCAAAATTTGAATATAAAAACTATGACTTCGTTGAATTCTTTATTTTGTTGTTTGGAAACTTCATAATTGATGCAAACGCGGAAATGCGTCGGGCCGCTGGAGCCACCCCCAGGCGCAAACGGACGCGCGGACAAAAACGGTCTGTCTCGGTCCACCGCGCGACGCAAACGGACGCTAGCGGACACCAAAATGCGCCGCGCCGCTGGAGATTCCCTTAGAGCATCTTCAGCAGAGCCCGTAAACACGTGAACTAAAAAAATGCGAGTTCAGTTCACCGAACTCGTGTTTACGGGCCGGAAAACCGTTATCACAGATTAGAAACCATAAACATGGAACTGAAAAACGGAATTTGAAATGACGCGGGTAAATTAGGCGATGATGATATTTCGAGATAAATTTGATGCTCCGATTGAGCATCAAAACTTACATAGTTCGACAAATTAAAGCTAAAGTAGTTATACACCGGCGAGCGCTAGTTAGATAAGCAAAATGCGGCCTAAAACAGTGGCCTATGCGCGCGGCGGTGCCGGTGGTGGCGCAGCATGTTGCCGGCAGACGGCGCCGACGCTGTCGTGGAGGAACTTCACGCATCATCTGCGTCAAGCTCGCGGACACGGGCCTCTCGGCGGGCCGCCTCATATTTCCGGACCTGGCGGGCAGCATCCGCCTCCTCCCGCCGGAAGAGAGCGCGGGCCTCCGCCTCGTTGACGGTCTGCGCGAGGACGGCCTCCTCCTCGTCGCTGCCGTGGACGTAGTCGCCGACGGAGATGGTGGGCGACCGCGCGGGGACAAGGTCCTCGTCCTCGCTGCTGTCCGCGATGGGGAGCCGCGATGCGCGGCTTGACTGGTCGGACCAGGATCCCTCGCCAGGGTTGCCGTACCTGGCGAGCTTCCCTGGGGGCGTGAGCCCCCAGTTCATCCAACGGCGGGCACTGCGCTTGCGCGCGTCCTCCGACCGGTTCCATTTGTCCCGCTCCGCCTTGGTGCGGAACACGGGCGAACGCGGCGGCGAGTCGCCGCCGCCCAATCCGGCGCGACGGCCTTGGGAGTCGCCACAGGACGCCATCGCGCCAACGCGGAGGGTGGATCAGTTCCTGGGCTCTGCTGGATTGCTCGCCAGAAAAGGGGCTTGGCGGCGGCGGAGGGAGTGGAACGGCGGAGGGGAGTAGGGTTTGCGAACCAAACTCCCCTCTGCGAACCCTTTTAATGCGGGGCGACCGATCGATTTCTCGGGGGGCCGAACTCATTATACGGGCCAGGCCGCGAGTTCGGGCTCCGTTCTGGCCCAGTTTCGGCCCGAACCCCTATTCTCGCCGGAATTTTATGGTTTTGGCCGCGAGTTCGGGCTCTGCTAGAGATGCTCTTAGAGCCTAGTCTGACTAGTAGGTACTCCATTTAGATCGATACGTTGTTTTTTTAGGAACCAGCATGATCCCCAAAGCACAATACTTACAATGATTTATATTTTAGTTACATGTATATATAACATAAAGGTGGAATAATAGAATGCAGGCACTGCGTAAACAGCTTGTTGTTTGGGCTCGTCGTTGTTGTTTGGGCTCGTCACACAACTAGGTTACTTAAGAAAGAAAAACAACGACTTTCAACCTCGAGGCTATTGCAGAAGTTCAACCGCTAACCGCACATAAAATTGAGCTCAAAAGCCAATCTAATACGGACATAGCAAAACTTTTTCGCGAGGAGGAACTCAAAGGGTATCGGCGATCTAAAGCTTAATTTATTCTTGAATGGAATTCGAATACTAGATACTTTCATAGTATTGCCAATGAAAGAAATATGAAGAAACGTATTCGTTCTCTTGTTCAAGATGAGGGCATGATTGAAGGCCCATCGACTAAAGTCATATATCACTAATTATTATAAGGGTCTATTTGGCGCACCGGAGGAAGGTAAATTCTCTCTGGATGAGTCTAGAATAGATGATATCCCACAAGAGTTTCTGAGAGGAAACTAGCTTACTTACTGCGCCCTATTCTGAGGACGAAATACACAAAGCTATTTTCCTGATGGAGCACAATAAAACACCTGATCTGGCTTCCCAACTGAGTTCTATCCTTCTGGGAGGTGATTAAACCATACCTACTAGATTTGTTTAGTGATCTTCACTTTGGATAACTAGAGTTGTTTCGCCTAAATTTTGGTGAGATAATTTTATTGTCTAAGGTTATTGAAGCAGAAACAATCCAACAATATCGGCCTATTTGTCTTCTTAATATTAGCTGTAAAATTTTCACTAAAGTCGCCACAATTAGTTTAACACAGTGGCTGACCATGTGGCTTGTCCTTCACAAACTGCTTTTATGCGAGGTCGTAACATTCTTGATGGGGTGGTTGTCATTCATGAAATAGTTCATGAATGACATCGGAAAAAACTGAATGGGGTTATTTTAAAGATTGACTTCGAGAAGGGCTATGATAAGGTCAAGTGGTCTTTCTTCCAACAGACTCTCAGGATGAAAGGTTACTCTACTCAGTGGTGTGCTTTAATTAATAGTTCGTATCGGGAAAAAGTGTTGCCATTAAAGTCAATGATGACGTGGGAAAGTACTTTCAGACCAAGAAGGGGCTTAGAGAGGGTGATCCACTTTTGCCAATGCTATTTAATAGTGGCGGATATGCTAGCTGTCATGATTGAGAGCGCAAAGTCGGATATCCAAATTGAAGGAGTTATTCCACATCTTGTCGATGAGGGATTATCAATTCTTCAACATGCTGGCGATAAAATTCTTTTTATGAACATAACATCGAAAAAGCAAGAAACCTAAAGTTAATTCTTTCAGCTTTCGAACAATTATTAGGTCCGAAGATAAATTTTCATAAGAGTGAGTTGTTCTATTTTGGCGAGGCCCAAGACCATGTCCACTTGTATGCTGAATTATTCGGCTGCAGACAAGGTCAGTTTCCTATTAGGTATTTGGAAATTCTGATTCATTATCGAAGACTTACAATGCCGAATGGAAAATGGTTGAGGAAAGATTGCAAATTAGATTTAGCAGCTAGAAAGGCAAATTACTATCTTTGGGAGAAAGATTGGTTCTAATCAACTCAGTACTTAGAAATATAGTACTGTATGTGATATCTTTCTTCCAACTTCCTAGAGAAGTCTTTAAAAGATTAGATTATTTCCGATCAAGATTCTTCTGGCAAGGGGATAGTGAGAAGCGTAAATATCGATTGACTAGATGGAGTGTATTGTGACGTCCTAAAGTTCAAGGAGGTATTGGAATTCAATACCTTCAAATCAAAAATAGGGCCCTTCTCGGTAAGTGGCTTTTCAAGTTACTTACCGAGCATGGAACCTGGAAAACTCTCCTACGGAGAAAGTATATCGGCTCAAATGCACTGTCTCGGGTTTTCTGGAAACCGGGGGACTCTCATTTCTAGGTAGATCTTATGGCAACGAAGAATTCTTATTCCCATATGGATCTTTCTCTATTAGGGAGGGTCGGAGATTCGTTTCTGGGAGGACAAATGGCTAGGTAATTCCACTCTCCGAGAACAATATGCAATACTCTCGTGAAGGTGTTGGAAACTTCACCACCAAATGTGTCTTTCAGAAGAAGTCTCATTGGGCCTTGATAAGTATCATGGGATGATTTGTTACAACATTTGGATTTAGTACATCTAACGCATGGAACCGATGTTTTTCGTTGGAATCTTACAGGGAATGGAACATTCTCGGTGGCTTCCATGTACAATGCCTTAATCCAACCAGAATTACCAATCGATAATAATTTTAAAATTTGGAAGATGAAGATTCCACTAAAAACGAAGGTGTTCGTGTTGTATCTTCGTGGGGTGATTCTCACCAAAGATAACCTTGTAAAACTCAATTGACATGGAAGTAAAAAAATGTGTGTTTTGTCATCATGACGAGACTATTAAGCATTTATTCTTCCGGTGTAAATTTGCGAGATCTATATGGTCAGTCATCAAGATAGGTTCTACCTAATATCCACGACGTAGTGTTGCGAACATTTTCGGCAATTGTCTCAATGGCGTGGATAATAGGTTTAAATACTTATTAGGGTGGGAGCGATTGCCTTTATTTGGTCGCTATGACTATGTAGAAATGACAAGATTTTTAATAATAAGTTATCTTCTCTTATGCAGGTTATTTACCATTGCACAGCTACACTCTGTTTGTGGTCACCTCTACTGTGTGTGGAGGATCGTGACCTCTTTACGGACGTGTCTACACGGTTGGAGGATACGGCGAGGGATATTTTTTCGCAACATGAATGGCAGCGTGATCTAAGGATTGACCCTCCTTGTGCATCCTAGTTATGGAGAGGCCGGGGGTAATACTTCCTGAGTAATAAAATCGCCCATTATCGAAAAAACATGTATACATAACCGAGCAAAATTGCATAGCAAGAAAGTGTTATTATGGGGACAATGTTTTTTCATATGATTATCAACTACCAAATAAAACATGAGGTTATATTTGCAACATGCCAGGAGGCCTATCGGTTTCAGCAAAAATGACCACAAAACCTGGGCATTTCGAGAATTTACCCGTCCAAAGAAGAAGAAATCTCAGGCTATAACTTGTTTTCTTAGTGACATACCTAATTACCAACCAGACACTGTGCATGTTTGTGTTTCATTCTTGGAATCCGCTATTTTCTATTTGTACGTTGGTAATGAAAAATCTAGTTTGTATCAACCAGTTCAGCACCAGTTTATGAATTTACAGATTTCATCTAGTTATGTGGCAGCAAGAACATTCAGTAACCTCCGGTATTTCTTCAGAATCAATAATATTTTCGTGGCCATATTATATTGCGAGAGTTGCTTCTTATACGATATGCTTTTGTCCACTTTTCTACTTTTTTTCGCGTACATTTTGTATCAAGGTCATTGTTGCCTGTAACATAGGACATTAGACATGAACAATGGGCACATATTTCACAACGTGAAAGTATTAATGGAACGGCCTATTCCAAATCGCGATATATGCAGCGTCCGCAGAGACGCAAACCTGGCTTATGAAGAAGAAATCTCAGGCTATAACTTGTTTTCTTAGTGACATACCTAATTACCAACCAGACACTGTGCATGTTTGTGTTTCATTCTTGGAATCCGCTATTTTCTATTTGTACGTTGGTAATGAAAAATCTAGTTTGTATCAACCAGTTCAGCACCAGTTTATGAATTTACAGATTTCATCTAGTTATGTGGCAGCAAGAACATTCAGTAACCTCCGGTATTTCTTCAGAATCAATAATATTTTCGTGGCCATATTATATTGCGAGAGTTGCTTCTTATACGATATGCTTTTGTCCACTTTTCTACTTTTTTTCCGCGTACATTTTGTATCAAGGTCATTGTTGCCTGTAACATAGGACATTAGACATGAACAATGGGCACATATTTCACAACGTGAAAGTATTAATGGAACGGCCTATTCCAAATCGCGATATATGCAGCTCATAAGGGTATCTCCAGCGGCGGGACGAGCGACCGTTTGTGTCCGCCATGACCGGAAATGCGTCTGGCACCACCTCTAGTGGGGCGACGCAAAGTGACCGGGCCGTCCGCGGAATATGAGCCAGGTTTGCGTCTCTGCGGACGCTGCGCGGACGCGCAAAGTGTCCGCTCGGTCCTCGCACGGACCCGCCTGGCAGCGGCACAACTGCTTCGTCTTCCGCGGCATTACTTTAGGGCGGCGCGCTGCAGCCTTTGCAGGGCCGCGTTAATGGCGTGCCTCGGCTTCCGCGAGCGTACGCAGCTAGTAGGCGTTGCACTGGCAGGCCATTGAAGACGAGATGGCGTCGGAGCCTCTTAAAGGGACGCTGCCGGCGCCCATTTCCCCGACCAAAACCATTGCCAAATCCCACAGTATCCACCACACCGACGCCATGGAAAGAAATGTTGGCCGTTCCGGAAGACGAAGAACGACCAGGAGGCTAGCGGCTCGCGTTCCGGCAAGAAGGCACGGGTCGGCCGGTACGTCCGCGTTGACCTCGCGCGGCAGCTATGGGAGGAAAACCAGCCGGTACCATGGCCGGACGCGAACTTGCCAGGAGGGGGCTGGTACCTGAACTCGCGGCGCGTGCCGGTCCCCCCTGTGCCACGCGAGGGCCGAGAGCGGCGGTACGAGGTGCACCGCCGTCGAGCGATCTTGCCGCCGGATCTGCGGGAGGATCCGGCGTACGCGCTAAACTCCTACAACTGGATTTCCTTCGGGACGTGGGAGTTCGACGCGCGGCGCCGCGCTGCCTACCTCGCCGACGTAGACTACTTCGAGCGCGAGATCGCCGCCGAAGAAGAAGAGAACGACCAGGAGGACGCGGACGAGGACGGCGACGAGGACGAGGACGCGCACGAGGACGTGACCATGGCGCAGTACGACCACGACGACGGCGGGCCGGCGTGGGATCCGGAGACCCAGCCGCCGGACATTTCCGAGGAGGAGGCCATTGCCATGGCACTGGCCAACAGCGAGCAGGACGAGCTCAACGAGCTCGCTTTGTGGGACGGGCTCGCAATCCAGCTCCGCGTGTCAGCGCTCGCGCAGGGGAGGCCGGCAACTCCTCCGGCCACGCCGACGCGTTCCAATGTCCGCGCTCCGCCTGCTGCTTCAGCGTGGGATCCCTGGCCACAGCCTCCTGCCCGTGCGGCGGTACCTCCTCCACCGCCGGCGTACGAGCTTCCATGGCCGACGCCGCAGCTGATTGACCTCGTCAGCGACGACGACTAGTAGACAACACTTATTAGCACGCCTTTCTGGCTTTTTTATTTTTTTTAATTATGGCCTATGAATGAAAAAAAAATTATGCGTCGTGCAGCTGGAGCCACCCCCGACGGAAACGGACGCCCGGACGATTTCGACCATTTGGCCCGACGTAAACGGACACGACGCGTCCGTTTGGACGTCAGAATTGCGTCGCGCTGCTGGAGATGCCCTAAGCATGAACCATAAATATTCGTGTTGTAGCGAATACTTGCACAAAGGAGAAAAGGGACAGGGACTGGTTTCTAGTAGTAGCTATGTTCCCATCTTGTACATGGATGAGGCGACGCAGGACTTTTTTTTTGACAATCAATACCACATATATTTATCGTAACAAATAGTACATGGTAGAGATACACGAGCTGACTCCAATGATTACAGAATAAAGTCTAAAAGATACTAACAAATCTTCGAGGTCTTCAAATTTTTCCTTCTTCCAGAACATAATCTTGTACTCTTCTGAAAGCAGCCAAAGATAGGTAATGAACCATAGACCTGTAAATACCGACGAAGGTTCTCCCATAATTTTAATTTGAGCCGCAATGCCAAGGCTGCGTGCACGCATGCAACTATTAAAGCAGTCATTCAACATCGACAAGAGTACCAACACCATTATGTCAGGGAATAACAACCGACTAGCCTTGTACATGGATGAGGCGACGCGGGACTTTTTTTTTTGACAATTAATACCATATATATTCATAGCAACAAATAGTACATGGTAGAGATACATGAACTGACTCCAACGATTACAAAATAAAGTCTAAAAGATAGTAACAAATCTTCGAGGTCTTCAATTTCTTTCTTCTTCCAAAACACAATCTTGTACTCTTCTGAAGGCAGCCAAAGATAGATAATGAACCATAGACCTGTAGATACCGACGAAAGTTCTCCCATAATTTTTTGAGCCGCAGTGCCAAGGCTACGTGCACGCACGCAACCATTAAAGCAGTCATACAATATCGGCAAGAGTACCAACACCAGTATTTCAGGGAATAATAACCGACTAGCTTTGTCGTCGTCGATGGAGAGCCGAGAGTACGAATCACCATTGTCGATGACGTAGCATCCGGGACAAAAACTGCGAGGATAATCCTCCTCGCGGCAACAACGACAAAAGATCCAAAATCGATCTGGCGAAGCAAGATCCGAAGGACCATACCTAAAAAATTGTGATTGTTCAACACCACCATTGACGCCGGGAAGAAGATCTCGTCGCCGAACGATAGGCCGAAGATCACTTATTGCAGACGATGCCATCTCCATTGAGGGGAAACCAACAAAAAGTCGGCTACCAAACTCCTAACATAATCTAATGAAAACAATACTTTTATTTGAAACTCCACGCATAGATCGGGTTCCCCACTCCTCCTGACGCCGGCGAAGCCGACCGGAGGAGGGGGAACCAATCTATGGAGGAGGATGAACTGGAGGCGGCTAGGGTTGAGGCGGCGGCTGGTAGGAGAGACGGGAGGAAAAAAGCTACGATGCGATCATGTTTGGCCTAGGCGACGCGGGACTTTGTTCCCGGCGATACCGAAATAGGTCCAGCGCCATACTGACTGGTGAACCAGGGTCGGGTCGAGGTCACTGATTGGGTCCACCACAAAACTCTCAGCTCGGCACACTTCATTGACCCTGTGGTTGCCTCCAGTATCTCAGAACTCTTAACTGGACAGAATAATAATTCCAACAAATTAGGTACTGTAGCTAAGTAAATGAAACAGGAGTGTAGGAACATGGGAGCATATGCTCCCTTTAGTTTAAAATACATCTTACACACATTTTAAATTTCAAAAAAGTTGAAACGAAAAGTTCGCACGTATATCTTTACGTGCTACACGTTTACAAAGTTGTTTCATAAAAAATCGACTTGTCATGTGACACGTGTAAAAAAAGACAAAACTCAGTGCTAGAAATAATGCTTTTTACAAGATAAAATTTCTCTTTTTTACATAGTCCACAAAAAATGTTGGTCTTGAAACTTGACGAACGCACATATATTGTGAAGATGTACATGTAGAATTTTTCGTCAAATTTTTTTGACACTTCGAAATAAGATTTTTTTGGTAGAGGGAGCATACGCACCTGGGAGCCGAATTGAATTTCTGATGCCTGGATATATATAGTGATTATTCATGTATGTTTTGTAGTAGGAAAACATGTTTGTGATGAGTGCCAGACATATTTCATATTTTTCTTTTCTGGCGTACATTTTGCATGAAGGTCGTCCACCGTAACATTTGAACCATAATTAGTTAACACTTAACACGCAGGATGACAGGAAGATATTATATCCTTAATTCGAGTCAGTTCGAGTTGAGAACAAATGCCACCAACATGATACTCATTTAAAAGTGCACTTTCTGGATAAAATTCATTTTAGACAGTGCAGTACATCCAAATTTAAGAACGTCTGCACTCCATGATGCTGCACAATAAGCATTCCTGTGATGATATAAAGGTAACAATTACAGAGAGTGACAGTACCAGTCCTTTTTCTCGGTGATCGATACAACGAAACCAATCTCATAACGGGGTTTGTATACAGACTTGCCAACCAAAGCTTAGTATCCATCGTCCTTTAGCATGTAGGAGATCTGATACAGGAGTGCCTCTGCATTCTTTGCCTTCATTTGGTGTGGAGCTGTCCAATCCTGGTACTGGTGTAAGCTGCCGGTGAAATCGGTGAACAGACCGTCAACACCGATCTTGCTGAGCCAGTACTCATATTCAGCATAAGGGTCTTGGTGGAAGTTGAAGTGCAAGAATGAGTTCTCGTTTCTGAATGTGTATGGATGGACCTGCAATGCATCATGCTTTAGCATGGTATGTAATTTAAGACCAATCAGTTGACATCTCAGACAACTCACCTGAAGATTCAGAGCATGCGCTCGTGCCACAAGATCAGTCGGTGGCCCTAAATAGTTATTTTCTGGGGGAACAACTGTATCCTTCCATGGCCCAATACCAGTTACATACTTCCTTATGAATTTGAGATAATCATCCGAAGTAATATCATAGTAGGACTGCACGTTTTGGCAAAATTTTGTTTGAAAACTAGGTTTTTTGCATAGAAAAGAATAACGCCACTGCTTGCTGGTGATTTTTATTACCTGGTTGGTATCTTGAGTCCGAACCGTGGTGTCATCGATGAGAAGCAGTTTTGGGGACTTTGTCATGTTTGAGATGTAAATGAGTGAAGTTGGAGCATAACATTGGATGAATAGTGGCTTCTCGAGCCAATCTTCAGACATGTATTCGCCTTTGTAGCCATACTTCATAAGTGTCTCCACAAACTTATCCTCAAACTTGTTGCCACCTGACCACTTCACCTACATGATTATCCAATATAGTCATATAATGAAGTTTCAAGAAGAATTTTCTCTACGTTAAAGTTGGTTCCTTCTTTATGTAAACAAACTGTTCTCATGAGTTGGTGAGGTCGAAGTCGCCTACATGCTCGTTAATGAAAATAGGATTCTTCATCTCTGGGTATATCCCAACAACCCTGTCAGCATACAGTGCAATCATGATGAACTCATCAAATGTAATGATCTTGTACTTCCCTACAGTACAGAAGGAGAAATATTATTAACCAGTGCAAAGGAAAAGAGATAGGGTTCTTTTCTTAAGTAAAATGGAAAATATGGGTGTGTATTCCCTAAGAAAATAGGGTAAATAAATGACGGAAGAAATCCAATTGGCATACTGGTAACATTAACAGGGTTTTATTAAACATTAGCAGTGTATATAAGGCAGTAGCCCACAAAACTAAGAAAGGAATAATTAGAGAAAACGAACCATACAATTGTACTGCTGATCCCTGAATATGTAGCGTTGCTTCACCCTCAGAGATTTCAGTTCACTTAGAGTAAAATCCACTGTAAGCAAGCAGAACTCCAAATGTCAAAACTAGATTCACAGCCACAGAAATAGCAACAGAACTTCTGTCCAAAAAAACAGCAACAGGAAAACTGGACAAGGTGGTCAGAGTTTCACATACCAACAAACCATCCAGTTACATTTGCTCTCTCGACTTCATAGGTTCTCCTCCTGCCAGCAAACTCCGCACGGTCAGCGATGTCAGTCGTTGCATCGAGGGTTACATCATGAAAGCATATGAGATGCCCGTCCTTTGACGCAAGTATATCAGTCTCAATGAAGTCTGCACCTTCCTCAATCGCCCTCTGGAACAACCAATGCGTACATTCAGGTTTACATTAAGATATTGGATTTCAGTCCTCAGAGAATCTCTATCAGTATGCTAATCATAATCTGAACATGATCTCCAAAGATATCGCTTTAGCATAAAACTCATTTTACTATGGTTGGGCATGTGCCTGTGGTATCATATTATATTGAGAACTAATAGGGTCAATACTTAATAGTAGTACAGATGAGTTTCATGGTTCCCTTAAAAACATATCTATGACTCTCATTCTTTTGCAGATACGAACAATAACATCTTTATATAGAAAAATAGCAGAGCGACATTTAGATGCCGGTAGTTGGGGACTGCATTGTTAGTTACCGAATAAGCTGCCGCGGTCTCTTCGGGTATTTCACCATTGGAACCCCTGTGGGCAATATTGTAAGGTCTGAATGTCTGTAATGGCTTCTTGTGGTTTACATCCAGCTGACTCTGGTGAGGGGCAACTGGATTGCCATCGGATCCTCCAAGGAGTACAAGGACAATGAAAGAGGCATGCCCTGTCATCGAAGGTGACAATCAATCAACCAGCATCTTCAAAATAATTAACTATTCGAGGCAGATGAACTACATGTCAAGTTTCTGATCCAGTTAAACAGAAAGACAAAATGTGTATTCACGGTATAGTAAAAACAACAAAGAAGCTGAATAATGCATCAGTACTTGGGGAAAACATATGCATTATCGCATTCACATACAAGTATACTAGAGGATCCGATAAATCTGATTTAATACTGATACTGTCATAAGAATACACTCAAATAAAACTGATGTTGCCAAGAAGAGCAGTGATAATGGCTAATTATCTAAAAAAAAACGATCTGTGAGAAGTGAGAAAGGAGCTACAGAACCTCGAAAAAAAAAGAACGGAGCTACAGAGAACAAGTTTTGAGACAGAGAGAGAGAGATGCTGGGTATACAGAGCAAAGCAAATGGGGTGTACATCAGTACAAGACCGAAAGAGGTACTGTAACTGTTTGTACTCACAGAGCGAAGCCATGGCGCTTCCGCTTGCCCTCCTTCCTTCCCTCCCACCTGCTGCATGCCCTCAGTTGCTTCCTCGGCGATGAGCTTTTAAATAGCGCATGGCCGGCTGCCTGGTCTGGGAAGATTCCTCGGAGGCCGACCCTTTTTTATTGCTATTTGCAGCGCTATTTCTCCCTAGAATTCTCCTATATCATTTATCTAATACTCCAGCTTGTCTTCCAGACCGTCTTAATTTGATATATTTTTCTTTTATTTCGCCAACACAGCTTGATTTCTTTCTCTTTTTTTTCAGACAGGGAAGCAAGTGTCGGAGAATGAAGATGACGGGATAAACACAAGTCATCTTCCTCTTGGCATCAATGATGTCTATGCAAATGCAGGTTGCTGTCAGTTGTACTTGTACAATATTGTCATCGGTCAATGAACAACACTGAATAAATCTCCGTGCGTATAATAGGACCACGCCCGCACTGATTGAAATGCTGAATAGATGAGGATAGTATACTAGTACTGCCTGATGGAGACTACCCTTGAAAGAGGGGAAAGCATAAAAATGATCCCAAGCTACACATGATACCATGATACAACTTCTCAAAATTCAAAATTACAACTTTCAAAAAAATCTAATAAATATTCTTAGTGTTCAAAAGATGTGTGTTTACAATCCCTAAAATTTTCAAAACCAAATTCACAATGGACAGATAGCAACGAAAAAGATAAATCCAACATGAATAGTGTCCCAAAAAGACAAAAGCACAAATGACACTATTCACAATCAATCCCTCTTTTTTTGTTTCTCTGTGTGTATTTCGAATTTGGTTTAGAAAACTTTAGGGAGTGTAAACACATATCTTGTAAACACTCACACTTTGTGTTTTTAAAAATAAAACCTTATAATTTTGAATTTTGAGGGTGGTATCATGGTGTCACGTGTAGCTAGAGATCATGTGATATTTTCCCAAGAAAGAGTACTTCTGAGTTTATTGCACGGTAGTTGTAGAGATATTACAACATGGCAACCTCCACCTGTTTTCAAGGCTTCCCCTCCGGTCATCTTTGAGAATTAGCTTATTTTAGAAAAGAATTGTATCTCTTTTTGGATTTTCGACAAATCCCTAGAGCCTGACCTCACTTTTGCATTTTTTGCATACTAAGCTGGGGGGTGGGGGGGGGGGGGGGGTAGAACGCGGCGACGACGTTCAAGCATGGCTGGGGCGGCGCGAGCACCTCCTGCGAGCGTGGCCGCCGGTGCGGAGTCCTCTGGTCGAGGTGGCGGCGCTAATCCACTTCCTTGACGATGCACTTCGGTGCGGTCCTGCGGAAGAGGCGGTGTTCTGTATCTTGGGTCTCATCCAGATCCTCCGCCCATGATATGTCGGCCTAGTTCTCGTGGGTCTGGCGGCAGGTGTCGGCCGGTGGTGTCGGGACAGCAGCATGGCTACGAATAAAGGGTGTTTGGTCAAACGATTTCTCTCACGTCATGATGAAGATCTTCTTGATACATGTCTTCATTGATTTGGTCGAAGTGTCGAGCTCCTAAAGGCTTTGGCGGCGATCTCCAGTGAACGACATGCCTGGGGATTACCGAATCAGATGGTATTCGATCACGCGCAACCATATTTTTTCTGAACGTTTGGTTTCAGAGGGAGCATTGTTATGCTTTACAGTTTGTTGTCATCATGGGACATGTCTTTAGTCCCATGGTGAAGTCAGTCGTGAAGAATGGCATGGAAGCCGGAATGTGAGTACTAGTAATGGTGGTTCAAATCCCGGTGGCGATAAGGTTTTGCCTTGTTGATCCATGACATGGAGTAACGGCATCGCCAAGTGAGACGACAACACTTGAGAAATTTTGAGTCTAAACTTGCAGGGTGAAAGCCTAATTTCTGGCCGATATCCTTTTTCGATAAGGGAATATATTAAAATCGATAGGTACCAACTAAACCCAGCCTCTGTAACAACGCAATACCCTAACGGTAGTACGGATGCACACTGCAAAAAGAGACGCCTCCAAGAAGGGAACAATGCACAAGCGCTGTCGTCGCGCGATCAAAAGACATTAGGTTTTCAACCTGAAGATAGTCCGCGCTCTCAAAACAATATCTTCAAAAAGACCATTGCCAGGCACAATGAATTAAGGCTAGACTTTGGATTTTCACCCTGAAAGATAAGACTCTGAACTTCATATGTGCTTCCGCCCCCACTTGCATACTGCTGCTGCGAACCCAGAATACCAAGCAAGTTATTGTTTTTTTAGCGCGGATTTTCTCCTGAGTGAAAACATATGATCTATGATCAGGGCGATGATGGCGTTATTACATTGTTCTCTTCTTGGAGGCGTCTCTTTTGGAGAATATGGATTTCTGCTATTGTTTTGATGGTGTTATTCTGTTGTTACAAGGAATAGATCACTGTAGTGGAACTTTTATTTTCTGTAATTTTTTTGTTGTTGTATGCAACCGTATTGCCATTAGAGCATGACATTGTTGCAGAGGCTAGTATCTTCACGATATTAATATATTTCCTTTATCGAAAAATGCTCAAACCATATATTCAAAAGGGAACTAGTTCTCTTGGGAAGGCAATTCACTTGGACCAGCCACATAGATACCCTGACACATACGAGAAGCTATATAGAGTTCTAGCTAGTGTCAAGTGAGAGCAAAAAAAAATCGATGGTGATGTTTAATATTCTGAATAGGTTTTTTTTTGAGAAATGGTGCTGCGATTATATTAAAACATAGAAACATCCAGTACAAGACGGTTCGCAATACACGCTGGTGGAACACCAAGCCAAGTTTTACACACTTTACTGTCGCAGCCCTCCTTCACTAAACGATGTGCAGCCTCATTAGCTGATCTTCGCACAACTCGCACCGAGAAATCATCAGAACTTCCGAGCAGGGATTTTATTTCAGCAACCAGCGGACCGTAGAAAGATCGATCCTGCCCCTCCTTCGTCAGTTTCGCCGCTACCCCGACACTGTCCGTCTCCAAAACAATCTTCATGATCCCCATCTCTTGAGCGAGAAATAACGACTGTCGGCATGCTAACATTTCTACACCCTCCGCATCAAGGACATGAGGGAAAAAATGGCTCGCTCCACCCATGAAACCTCCATTGTGGTCGCGAATGATCGCTCCACCGCCACTCAGACCTGATGCTGAAAGGATCGTATGCCGCACCTAGAGGGGGGGGTGAATAGGTGCTAACCAATTTTTAGTTCTTTTTCAATTTAGGTTTGACACAAAGGTAAATTCTCTAGATATGCAACTAAGTGAATTTACCTATATGACAAGGTTAACAACTAGGCAAGATATAGCTACACAATATATAGGGGATAGAGTGGGATAGAGGTAACCGAGAGTGTAGCACGCGTTGACACGGAGATGATTCCCGTAGTTCCCTTCCTTTGCAAGAAGGTACGTCTACGTTCGGAGGAGTGTGGTCGCTACGAAAGCCGGACCAACGGTCACGAAGACTTCACTCGGGTCTCCCGTGAGCAACGCCACGAAGGCCTAGCCCACTTCCACTAAGGGATTTCCTCGAGGCGGAAACCGGGCCTTTACAAGGTTCTTGGGGCACACATCCACAACTGAATTGGAGGCTCCCAAATCTGTAACAATACAACAATCAACAACAACACATCAACACAAATCAACTAGGGAACCAAATAGGAACACTAGCATGAGATCCCTCAAACAAGTGAGGGGAAATGAAGAACGCTTCGGTGAGGATGTAGATCGGTGTCTTCTCCTTCGAATCTCCAAAGATCAAGAGCTTTGGTTGGGGGAGGAAGGAGATCTTGCAAATCTTGACTTTCTTGAGGTGGCTCTAATGGAGGTGGCTTGGCAGAATGCTTGTGTAATGATTGAGCAAAGCACCAAGGTAGGAGAAGGGGGGTATTTATACCTCCCTTCAAAATCGAGCCGTTGCAGCTTCCGGGGGGGCCGGATATTCCGGCCTAAGTAAGGGCCGGATAATCCGCCCCCCCCCGGATAATCCGGCCTATGGGACAAAAGTGTGACATTGTCCGGCCAAATATCCGGCCCTATGCCAGAGCCACATTTCTTCCAGTCCTTAGCCAAAATCGAGGGGGCCGGATATTTCCAAAATATCCGGCCCGGATAATCCGGCCCTGGTACAATACCGGGACATTATCCGGGCAAATGTCCGGCCCCCTTACTGCGCTGCTTTCCGTCGACGACTTAGCCAAAATCAGGGGGCCGGATATTTCAAGAATATCCGGCCCGGATTATCCGGCCTGGCCAAACTTTTCCTGTTGCTTTTTGACAGATCGACCAAATCCAACACACGCAAATATGAAACTATGTAATCCCTGTACCACTTAATCAAGCATTAGTGTATCACATATATTGACATCAAACATACAAAACATAATGTGAGAGATGTTCTTTCAATCTCCCCCTTTTTGGTGTTTGATGACAATATACGGATTTGCAAAGGAATCACAATAGAGACAAGCATGATGGCAAAACATAGAGGCACTCCCCCTACATGTGTGCATATAAGTAGTTTGCATTTGAATACAAATACACAACACATAGGAGTATGGTGCCTCAACACAAGAGATATCCAACATGAGCTCTAACAAAAGACATTGACACATATGAAGTTGAGATAGGATGCAAGAAATCATACCCATGTGTAGATATAAGATACGGAGATATAATCATCACACATAATATAGCATCCTTGATCTCAACATATAGAAATCCGAAAACCATAACAATGTCTCACACTTAACAATGTCTCACACCACATAGCACATAGTTTTAAACGACACAACCAAAGCAAATAGTGCAAATACGAGGGAACACAAGCAATCAAGGAATGGTAAACGCAAATGCTTGTGCCCAAAACCATGCAAATCCCCGAGATAGATCCTAATAGAACACTTCTCCCCCTTTGGCATCGAAACGCCAAAAAGGGGACAAGCGCGATGCTACTCGTCCCATGGGAATCACTCTGAGGCATAATCATCATCGGACTCGTCAGCCGCTTCCTCTTCTTCATCTTCGGTGTCAGGTGCATCCGGGGAGCGTCGAGAGGTGTTGGACCTTTGAAGGCAGTCATCCAGTTCACTCCATGGAACCTGTTCAGAGTGCCATCTACTGTAACCCTGGTGAGCTGGAGGCTGAGGCGGGGGGCCTTGATCACCACTGAGCTTGTGAAGAATAACCGCCTGAGTGTGCTTAATCTCAGAACGCTCGCGGCTAGCAGCATAGTTTTCCTTGTGAATCTCAATGTTCATGCACAAGATGTGGCGCTGAAACCAACTCAGCCGGCTCACTTGCTTCCTCATGGCCGGGACATCAGGGTGACGTGCAGGAGCAAAGCCACTGGAGCGAGCATCACGCATGAAAGTGTCAGGAGCAGGTACGGCTGAGGAGACTGGCTTGAGCTTGTAGGGCTTCTTGACATGGTGCTTCACCAAAGGATACCCACTAATGTCTTCACCAACCTTAGCAACGAGTTGTTGATGAGAAGCTGAATGTAGGGAGCATAGGGAATGGTGGTCGGGAGACCATGGCATCATGGATCTCATGGAAGATAAAGTCCATGATATCAAGAGTGTAGTCCCGTTCTTCATTATCATCACGAGCACACTTATAGCTGAGGTGCATAAGGTCCACAAGGGTTCCCCGAAGAGCATCATTGTTGCCACCACTTGGGCAAATGGTGGCCCGAAAGAACCGAAGCAGCCGATCGTATATGGGAAGCAGCCCCTTAGCTTGACCAATCTTTCCCGCTCGAGGTGTAGAGATGCACAAGAGCATTCTTATCCGTCTCGTTGTGGTCCATGAAGTCGACGACCCCCATCAACGGGAACTCCAAGAACACCAGACAACTGACGCAGAGTGGCACTGCAGTGAGAGGAGCCAGTCATCCATTCCATGGTGTGTTCCTCATCTTTCCTGATTGCCAAAGTGGCAAAGAACTGCTTCACCAAAGCTGGGCTAAAGTCACACTGAATCTTCATGATATCATGCAGGCCCAACTTTCCAGCAACCCAGATAGCATCTTCAAAGTGATCGTTGACTGCCAGAATGTCCACATCGATAGCTTGCATGGGTCTCAGATTCTTCATGGGCTCATAGATGTCCATGAAGATGAACTCCTGCTCAGCGCACCAATATCTCCTGCCCGCTATGTCTTCATCCCTTGGGACATCATCATACCAGTTCTTCTGACGGATAGCAGAGTAAGAAACTGGGTCCATGGCCTTGTAGTTCTCCCTCACTTCCTTGTTCTTCCGCCTTGAAGTGACGGACTTGCGAGGTGCATTGGTGGCAAACTCATCACTAGATCGATCATGCCTTGGGCGTCTCCGACCACCCCGAGAAGCACCACCTGTGAGAAGCAAAGACGGGTAGCAAAGGAAAGGTAATGCTCATAAGTCATGTAAGATACAGTAATATACTCGAGAAACATGCAAACAAGTCGGTACACATCTAGACATGATAGATTGAAGCAAACTGCATCGGCGATGAAGCTCCAGGCCGGATAATCCGGGGTCCCCTGGGGGCGGATAATCCGGCCGGGCCGGATAATCCGGCCGGCTCGAGGGGCGGAAAATCCGGCCCTTCGATATGTGCAGATTTCCAATCAAAGACATGTCTAAAACTAGATCGGCCTCATAGCATGCAAGAGGAGTACACTACACACGATTTGGAACAACTAGACACCAATTCCACCAAGAAAATAGCACATATAAAACACAACATCTAGGGTTAGAGATTGTGAATCATACCCACATCCATTGTGGAAACCGCTTGGAGGAGAAGGTAGCTAGGGAGGAGATCCACCCGATCCACCCAAGAACTCCGAGAGGGGGCGGACGGAGCGGCTCCGGCGAGGAGGAGGAGCTCCGGCGGCTTGAGGAGGAAGAAGGGGGCGCGTGGGGGAACTGATTGGTGAGCCAACCGTTCACCCCGCGGCCTCCCTTAGTCCTCCCGCAAATCGCCCAGGCCGGATAATCCGGCCCAAAGTGAGGGCGGATAATCCGGCCCGGCCGGATAATCCGGGGCACCAGAGGGGCGGATTATCCGGTGTTCTGGAAAATTCCAGAATACCGTAAATCCAGCCTATCTTTAATTGGATATTTGCGAACCCATATGTGATGCAATATACTATCACGTCATATATGAGTTGCATATTTACCAATAAGATGGGGCAACCTAGATCATCCAACCGAGAAACCTCAAACTCCAAGTTTTTTTTACCAAACATGACAAATGAGCAAGATGGAAATGGCTTATAGGAGGGAGTAGGCTTAGGTTGAAGAAGATACAAACTGTTAATGGTACATGATCACTCAAGTTTGCAAGATATGAGCAAATAAGGCCAAACTAGAGTGATTTCCCATAAGAACATGGAGTTGTCAAATAAAAGGCGATAAGACTCAAATAACTCCAACTCTTCACAAAGAAGAGTGTGGTGGCCTAGGCCACCATATATGAGTGTTATGGCATGGCACCGCGAAGATGTATCTTGGGCCCAAAACCACTACTCATCATTGAAGCTCACATATCATTATATGATATAAAGAGAATGATTTCTTTTAATGTTGGCATTATGGGGGGAGGGATAGCTCAATAGTTTAAACCGCACTCCCCTATTTCCATGCCCACATCTAAACCAAATAAAGTTTTGAGACAAAGGTGTGTTTGCAAGATGGTCAAGCTATACTCCTTGAATCAATGATATTTAGCTCATTCCTCAAGTAAGAGAACCTTGCTTCATCAAGAGGCTTCGTGAATATATCGGCAAGTTGATCTTTGGTAGGAACATAGATGAGCTCAATATCACCACGGGCAACATGATCCCTAATGAAATGATTCCGGATCTCAATATGCTTCGTTCTTGAATGTTGCACCGGATTATAGGCAATCTTGATGGCACTTTCATTGTCACATAATAGAGGCACTTTGTCACAAATGACACCGTATTCCTTTAAAGTTTGCCTCATCCATAACAATTGAGTGCATCCACTTGCGGCGGCAACATATTCGGCTTCGGCGGTGGAGAGAGATATACAATTTTGATTCTTAGAAGACCAACACACCAAGGACCTACCAAGGAATTGGCAAGCCCCGGAAGTTGATTTCCTATCATCCTTGTCACCCGCCCAATCCGCATCGGTATATCCATTGAGAATAAAGCTTGAGCCCTTGGGGTACCAAATACCATATCTTGGGGTATCAACCAAATATCGAAAGATTCTTTTGAGAGCCATCATGTGGCTCTCCTTAGGAGAAGCTTGATACCTTGCACACACACCAACACTCAACACTATGTCCGGTCTAGATGCACAAAGGTAAAGCAAGGATCCAATCATGGAGCGGTATACCTTTTGATCCACCTCTTTACCATTGGGATCTAGTGCAAGATGACATTTGGTAACCATAGGAGTGGCCACGCCCTTCAACTCGGTCATCTTGAACCTCTTGAGCATGTCTTGGAGATATTTTGCTTGATTGATGAAGGTTCCTCCTCTCAATTGCTTGATCTCAAAACCAAGGAAGAACTTCATCTCTCCCATCATAGACATCTCAAACCTATCGGTCATAAGCTTTGAAAATTCATCATTGAAAGCTTTGTTAGTAGAGCCAAAGATAATATCATCAACATACAATTGGCAAACGAAAAGCTCCCCATTGACCCTCTTAGTAAAAAGAGTGGGATCGATTAACCCAACATCAAACCCACGGTCTACCAACAATTCTTTAAGGTGCTCGTACCAAGCTCTAGGAGCTTGTTTGAGACCATAAAGTGCTTTATCAAGCTTGTAGACATGGTTAGGAAAGTTGAGATCCTCGAACCCCGGGGTTGCTTAACATAAACCTCTTCATGCAAAGGACCATTAAGAAATGCACTTTTAACATCCATTTGTTGCAACTTAAAGTTATGATGCGATGCATAAGCAAGAAGGATACGGATGGACTCAAGACGAGCCACGGGAGCATAGGTCTCTCCAAAGTCAATTCCTTCAACTTGAGAGAAACCTTGAGCCACCAATCTTGCCTTGTTCCTCACAATATTTCCAAACTCATCTTGCTTGTTCTTGAATATCCACTTAGTGCCTATAACATTGCGGCACTCCTTTGGCTTCTCTACTAAGGTCCACACTTTGTTGCGCTTGAAGTTGTTGAGTTCCTCATGCATGGCTTCCACCCAATCCGAATCTTCAAGGGCTTCAAATACTTTCTTGGGTTCCACAACGGAGATATAAGCATGATGATTGCTAAAGTTAGCCAATTGCCTTCTTGTGGAAACCTTTGCTCGAACATCACCAAGGACCTTGTCATGAGTGTGTCCACGAATTTCAAGGATCCTATCTCTTCTTGCTAGACGACGGGCCTCGATCTCCTCCTTGGTTTTTCTAGGCCTTGGAGGTGTCACTTGATCAACTTGATCATTTGGGTCCCCGTCTTGACCTTCAATTTGAGCTTCCTCAATTACTTGAGAATGCTCAACCTCATGTGCTTGATCTTGGACAATGTTTGGTGAAGTGCAAATATCAAATGGTTGATCTTGAATGCTTGGTTGATCTTGTCCTTGATCTTGTTCATGAGAGGGAGGATTTTCTTCTTGTTCTTGGGTTGGTGCATCATTAGCTTCAAGAGATGGGGTTTGTTGATGTTGAGAGGATGAGGGCTCCACCGTGGTAGAGCATAGTTCTTCCCGAGACGCCACACCGTGTCCCTCAATGGGGCGGAAAAATCCCACACCCATTCTTACTATGGCATCTTGAGGTATTTCATCACCTGCACATGCATCAACTTGTCCCACTTGGGAGCTATCATTTTCTTCGAACCTCACACTACAAGATTCGATGATAATCCCGGAGGCTATATCAAAGATTCTATAAGTGTGAGATTCGGCACCGTAACCAACAAATATACCCTCCAAAGCTTTAGGAGCAAATTTAGACAAACGAACTCCTTTGATTTTGTAGAAACACTTACAACCGAACACCTTGAAGTATGAGATATTAGGCTTGTTGCCGGTGAGTATTTCATATGGAGTCTTGTTCAATCCCTTGCGGAGGTAGAGCCGGTTAGAGGAGTGACAAGCGGTGGAGATGGCTTCGGCCCAAAAGTTATAGCGGGATTTATACTCCGCCATCATAGACCTTGCCATATCCATAAGAGTCCGGTTCTTCCTCTCCGCAACACCATTTTGTTGAGGGGTGTAAGCAGCGGAATATTGATGACGAATCCCCTCATCACTAAGAAAATCATTGAGTGTGTAGTTCTTGAACTCGGAGCCGTTGTCACTTCTTATTGCCATAATGAGGAGGTTGTGTTGGCGTTGCACCTCGGTGGCAAAGTCAATGAATATTTGTTGAGTCTCATCTTTCGTCTTGAGAAAGTAGACCCAAGTGTATCTTGAGTAATCATCAACAATCACCAAGCAATGTTTCTTCGCACCAAGACTTGCATGAGAAACGGGACCGAAGAGATCCACATGAAGGAGCTCCAAGATCCTCTTGGAAGAGATGATAGTTTTGCTTGGATGCGGAGAGTCATGCATTTTGCCTTCAACACAAGCCCTACAAACGCGATCTTTGGCAAAAGAAACACTTTCCATTAGTCCCACAATATGGTTCCCCTTGTGAAGACTTTGCAAAGTTCTCATGTTGACATGGGCTAGGCGGCGATGCCACAACCAACCCACATCCGCCTTTCCGAATAGGCACATCGCACTTGAAGTGGTGGTCCCCGAAAAGTCCACCACATACAAGTTATGTTCGCGATACCCAACGAAAGCGACTTTTAGAGTCTTGCTCCACAAGAGGACCACAATATCATTATCAATAAAGACGGCGAAACCCATCTTGCCAAGGGCGGAAACGGAAAGCAAATTGTAACCAAGGGTTTTGACAAGCATGACATCCACAAGTGTTATGTTGTGAGCAACCGCAACCTTGCCAAAACCCAATACCTTGGATGTAGAATTATCGCCAAAGGAGACGGTGATATTGTTTATGTTGGGCCTCAACTCCTTGACGAGGTTCTTGCCGCCGGTCATATGACTTGTACATCCACTATCAAGTACCCATTTTGAACCTCCGGCGGCATAGTCCTACATGAGATCAATTCTTGGATTTAGGTACCCATTTCACAATGGGTCCTCTTTTGTTAGCAACAAGGGTCTTTGGGACCCAAATAGACCAAGCAACATAACCATCATATGGGCCAACATATTTAGCATAAACATCACCATAATAATCTTTAAATAAAACATAGTGAGGGTTAGTATTTCCCGCATTATCATCATTAGTGGTGTTGCCCTTAGGGGCTTCACCATTGGTGATATCTTTCTTCTTCTCTTGTGCGGGCTTGGCCTTTTGCTTGTTTGCCTTCTTCGCCTTGGCATTGTAACCAAGGCCCTCCTTCCCATTGTTTGATCTTTGCTTACTCAAAAGATCATCCAAAGAAAGTTTACTTTGGGGAGAGGAGGCCTTAGCAAGTTCATCCTTCAACCTAGCATTTTCCTCAACAATATTTGCATGATCACAAGAAGGAGTAGAGGAACTAGGCACATCATATGAAGCAAGCCTTATTTGAAGTTGCTCATTTGACTTGGATAGGAGAGAGTATTCACTCTTCAAAGCTTTGTGATCTTTGTCTAGTTCATCTAGATCCTTCACAAGTTTCTCATGATCAACACTAAATTGGGCCTTTTCCTTTTTAAGCAATTTAGTCTTAGCCCTAGCATGATCTCTAGCTTTAGTGAGCTTGTTAATTTCATCTTGAGGCTCTTCAAGTTTTTCTAGCCTCTCCTCAAGAGAGGCTATAGTTTCTTGACTTTCCTCAAGGGCATTTTTAAGAGCATGGATTTCAAGAGAGTCTTCTCTCTCTATTTGACCCTTTTTCTCAAGCATATCAGTTTGTTGAGCTAAACGAGACATGAGATTTGAAACATGCTTTTTGTTGATACCTTGTAGGTTAAGCAAGAATTCATCAAATTCTAGCAATTCTTGTTTTACTTTTAGACTAGCATCATCAACCCCTAGATCACTTGATATGTTAGGCATAGAGGGGCTAGGAGATGATACCTCGGAGGATTTGGCCATGAGGCAACTTTCTTCCTCCACATGAATGACTTCATTGGGGGATTCACTTGGTGATGAAGAGTTAGTGGAGAGGGAGGCAAGAGCGACCAATCCATTAGAGGTTGCATCTTCTTCATCATCAACATCATCATCTCCGGAGGAATACTCTTCTTGAGTTGATAGCACAATAGATGTGTCCAAGGAGGACCTTGCCATGAAGCAATGTGCATTCTTGTTATGGGGATTCTCATTGGGAGAGTCAAAGAGAGATGAAGAGGGAATGTTGGTGGTGACGATGGCGGCCAATTCCTTTGAGCTTTCTTCACTTTCCTCACTACTAGAACTTTCAACTTCATCGGAAGAATATTCTTCCCTAGTCACTAGCACAACTTTTGGGTGCCTCTTGCCCTTCTTGGTCTTGTTGTTGTAGAATTTCTTGTTGGGGGCTTTTGAATATTTGCCCTTTGATTCTTTGCTCTTGTCCTTGGGAATGAGCCTTCCATTATGAAGCTCTCTATTCTCATAGGGGCATTCGGCAATGAAGTGGCGCTTGTCATCACAATTGTAGCAAGATCTTGTCTTTGGACCAAAGCTCGTGAATCCACTCTTGTGGTTTCTCTTGATGTTGTCTTCCTTGGCCTTGGAGGGATCAACCCAAAAGGACTTAGCATGAAAGGCCATGTGATCATGGTAGTGGCATTGCAAATCTTCCGGATAGGACATACTCCAAGATGCCCTATATTGCTCTTGAGGGTGCACTTCATCTAAGGGGTTGACCACCAAGGCAAGATTGTTCCCTTTGACATACCAATGGCACGATTGAGAGAATCATGAGAGTTTTGCTCGAGCACCTTGAGGGCTTGCATCTCGTGCACGGCATCTTGAGAAGAGAGAGAGGAATAGCATTCTCTCCCAACAAGGGTCTTGACATCAATGGGTACATATGGCATCATGCATTCAATGTACTTCTCCTTGATCCAAGAGTCATTGATGTGGGTGGCACCAATAAGACGGAAGTCATCGGCAACAATGAGGAGTCTTGAATACATGTCTTGATGATCTTCATCCGGTAGCCTCATGAATCCTTCGGCTTTATTCTTAAGAGCATTATACTTGTTCCTTCTCGTGCTCTCACTTCCAATGCAACTAGCGGCCAAACCATCCCAAGCTTCCTTGGCGGTGGTGTAGTTCCGAACACGAGGCAAATCCTTTGTCCCCACACTAGTTTGAATCATGTGCAAGGCGGTGTTGTTGAGTTGACTATCAACCGCTTCTCTTCTAGTCAACTTGTCGGGGTTGTAAGGTTTGAAGCCTTCCTGGATGATTCTCCAAAGTTCATTGGAGGCACTCGCAAACATGAGAGCGAAACTCAAATCGCCAAGTGTTGTAATTTTCAATGGAAAACTTAGGTGGGTCGCCCCGAATGTTCAAATGAGGATGGGGAACCGGTATATCGGGAGATTGAAAAGGTGGAGCTACTCGATTGTAGCTCTCACCTCCACTAGTATCCCTAGGAGATGCAAGGGGAGATTTGTTAGTGTTTAAGTTATCACCTTCCACGGGTTTGGTAGAGGAGGGTAGTGCCGAAGCACCTCCCTCTTCGGACACACCCGCGTCCTTTACCTCTATAATAGGAGCCTTGGGACGAGCCGGAGCCAAAAGCTCGGCAATCATCTTTTTCATGCTTTCCATTTGAGCTTCCATTTTGGCTTCCATGAAGGACTTCAACGAATTGAATTCTTCCATGGAGACCGTATTGGCGGCCCCGTCCGAGGACTCCTCGTTCGGCATACTCTTAGGCGGTTAAGCCCGAAATAAGAGCCGAGGCTCTGATACCATTTGAAAGGATCGTATGCCGCACCTAGAGGGGGGTGAATAGGTGCTAACCAATTTTTAGTTCTTTTTCAATTTAGGTTTGACACAAAGGTAAATTCTCTAGATATGCAACTAAGTGAATTTACCTATATGACAAGGTTAACAACTAGGCAAGATATAGCTACACAATATATAGGGGATAGAGTGGGATAGAGGTAACCGAGAGTGTAGCACGCGTTGACACGGAGATGATTCCCGTAGTTCCCTTCCTTTGCAAGAAGGTACGTCTACGTTCGGAGGAGTGTGGTCGCTACGAAAGCCAGACCAACAGTCACGAAGACTTCACTCAGGTCTCCTGTGAGCAACGCCACGAAGGCCTAGCCCACTTCCACTAAGGGATTTCCTCGAGGCGGAAACCGGGCCTTTACAAGGTTCTTGGGGCACACATCCACAACTGAATTGGAGGCTCCCAAATCTGTAACAATACAACAATCAACAACAACACATCAACACAAATCAACTAGGGAACCAAATAGGAACACTAGCATGAGATCCCTCAAACAAGTGAGGGGAAATGAAGAACGCTTCGGTGAGGATGTAGATCGGTGTCTTCTCCTTCGAATCTCCAAAGATCAAGAGCTTTGGTTGGGGGAGGAAGGAGATCTTGCAAATCTTGACTTTCTTGAGGTGGCTCTAATGGAGGTGGCTTGGCAGAATGCTTGTGTAATGATTGAGCAAAGCACCAAGGTAGGAGAAGGGGGTATTTATACCTCCCTTCAAAATCGAGCCGTTGCAGCTTCCGGGGGGCCGGATATTCCGGCCTAAGTAAGGGCCGGATAATCCGCCCCCCCCCCGGATAATCCGGCCTACGGGACAAAAGTGTGACATTGTCCGGCCAAATATCCGGCCCTATGCCAGAGCCACATTTCTTCCGGTCCTTAGCCAAAATCGAGGGGCCGGATATTTCCAAAATATCCGGCCCGGATAATCCGGCCCTGGTACAATACGGGACATTATCCGGGCAAATGTCCGGCCCCTTATCGCGCCGCTTTCCGTCGACGACTTAGCCAAAATCGGGGGGCCGGATATTTCAAGAATATCCGGCCCGGATTATCCGGCCTGGCCAAACTTTTCCTGTTGCTTTTTGACGGATCGACCAAATCCAACACACGCAAATATGAAACTATGTAATCCCTGTACCACTTAATCAAGCATTAGTGTATCACATATATTGACATCAAACATACAAAACATAATGTGAGAGATGTTCTTTCAGATGCATCATGGAAAGAACCATCGGCGTTTACCTTGCACCAACCCAGATCAGGTGGGAGCCGGTGCTCCTGTTGTTTAGCCTCTCTAGTAATCACTGAAGAATGCAAGTTCTGCCACTCCTGAATGCCCGCGACAGTTTTCATTGCTACAGACTTGGGGTCAGCAAAGATTTTAGTCTCCCTGGCGTCATTTCTCGCTGTCCACAATTGATAAACCGTGGAAAGCATCCAAGCTAATTGATCAGAATTGCTCTTTCCCAGCCAAGCATCCAAGCTAATTGATAAACCGTGGAAAGCATCCAAGCATCCAAGATCCAACCCTTCAATTCAGCATGGCACCTCAACCTCTTTGGTGGAGCCTCTAAGAGAACTGGAGCATTTTCCTTTACAATTTTCCACACCATAGCGGAGTGAGGACAGTTCCAAAAACGGTGGGTCAAGCTTTCTTCTCTGCCGCACGCTAGGCAGACAACGTCATGTTTAATTTTTCTATGATGTAGCTCAGTACCCACCGCTAAATCGTTCTCAACTAACCGCCAGAAGTGAACTTTGAATTTGTTTGGGACCTCTGCTCCCCAGATTGACAGCCAACCTTAATTTCCCCGAGAGGGTTCTGGGCGCCCTTGTGGTGACCCTGCATACCACTGCATGTTGTAGTATGCCAGTCGTTGATATAACATTCGCAAAGTACCAATCCGCAAATATTACATCCCTTAGAGTAGTACAACAGAACATAGCAGGTCCATAACTCATTCATACATTATTACAAACCATACATACATATCATCCTGGAGCTCCTCTTGGGTCCTGAGAGGGTTACTCCTGGGTTCGAGACGAACCCAACTTAACTTACAATATAGAAGTTTCATGAGATTAAACATTTATTCACTCGAGCAGCTAAGTATTAAGAGTTCGTGCTGCTCGGCTACTACTACTACTCGATACATCTAGGCTTGGTCTCCTCCTGAAGCCTCCCCGGTTCTGTAGACTATGAGGTAGTCTACGCCTTCAATACCTCCCGAGAGGTCTGGTTCTTCATAGCCGACGATGTCGGCTCCTTCAGGGTTGTCGTTGTCCTCCTCCAGATGGTTCAGACAATCTAAGCAGGGGATTTAAGAGTGGTATGAGTACAAGCGTACTCAACAAGTTCATATTAGGGAAGAGGTGTTTAATGCACTAACTACGGTACCAGATCAGAAAGTCTGATACCATGCAGGTTTTGATAACCATTTCTTCAAAAGGTTGTTTTTATTCAGAAGAACTATGTCCGTCAGCCTTCACCGGTTGACTAGAACTTCATGGAGTTCCTTTCTGGCAGCGTTCGCAGTTCCAAATCCCGGAACAAGGAGTGACTCGGTCACAATCGTTACACTCGCGAGAGGTGTGTTTCTTTACCCATAAGAGATCTTAACCTTGGTGCCAACCGGGCAGCTTTCCCGTCCACACTTCCTTTGGTGTGAGGCCCGGTATAAGGTCCTAGTCAATCATGTTCCTCCGCTACCTCGCACACCCACCCATTGTTGCATACCCCGACTCACGGGTCCTCGTCGGTCCCATTATTCCCACTCACGGGTGGACCCCGACCACGACGACAGTTTGGGACTCGTTAACCAAACTCCTTCACCGGTAGCTGCAATCCATCATAGACCGCAATACCGTGGGGAACTTAAGGCTTCCCCAGCCTACCGCTTGTTCTTCGAGCGACAAGTGTCTACGGACTATGCCGTGGGGACTTAAGGCTTCCCCAGCCAACCGCTTGCCCTGACAGATACAAGTGTCTACGGTAAAGCGCATCCGTTGATGTACGAGAGGTGGAAACACTTTTGACTACTCCGTCCCACTCCAGATCTTATGGTGAACACGGGTTATACGGCACAAGAATCACTGGACGACATTTGTTGTTTAATCCTAGATGGATATAAACCCTTGCAATGGAACCTCCACCATATCAACACAATCCATGGTTCCATTGCCCACCACATAGTCATATTCATAGTTATGAAAATAGTGGTTTTGCTTTTTATGCAATAGTGATAAACATAGTACTTTGCAAGTAATTTGGTAAAAATACTCAAATGACATGAGCAAGCGATGAACTTGCCTGAACACTGCAAAGTGTTGCAGTTGGATGGTGTGGACTGACCCTTGTCCTCTGCTGCTGAAAAATAACATCATTGTCCGATAAGGGCAATGGTTAAAGAAGCAATTATGCATGATTCCATTTTTATGGTTTGTTCCCCCCTTCCGATGTCGTTGTTATTTCATGTGAGAGGTTAATATTAAGAATAACTTGGAGATACGTGATTTAGGATAAAATACAATCTTGAAATATTGTCAAGATGTTTTTAAAGTCCAATTGCATTGATGGACTTATTTTCTTGATTGAAAATAATTTGTGTGGTTTAATTCATTATTTAATTCATCAAATTAAGACTTATTCTTAAGTATCTTCAAAAATTCTCTTTGATATTTTATTTGGATAGAGAATTTTATGCTGATTGATTTTCATATTTTTAATTATTTTTTAGAGCCATATTCTATTTTCTAAAATTCTTTGAAATCCTTACTTAAATGGTATTTTGGAAAATGTCCAAATTGCCCTCGGGCCCACCTGTCAGGGTGAACCCGAGTGGGTTGGGCTCAACCCAGCTGGCCTGGTCTGGCCCACTCGGTTGCCCACACTTCCCCTCTCTCTCTCCCTTATGAACCCTAATCCTTGGCTCTGGCGACGCGCGCGTCGCTGCCCTTCGCCGAATTTCTCCGCCCGACTCCGGCCATCGCCGCCGGCGAGATGGGGTGCGTCCGAACCGCCGTTCGACGGCGCTTCAGATCCACCGCGCCGATTTGCTCTTCGTCGCCTCTTCGTGTCGCCCCCAACCTTTCTGCTTGTCTGGCCGTGGAGATCTACGGCGATCTCGTCGACGCCGACGTTCCTGGAGCCGTGGCGCCGCCGTGACTTCGCCACCATGTGCGCGAGCTGCCGCGGCACTGCCATGGCTTGGCTTGGCCTGGCGCCGCCGTGATTCGGCGCGTGCCGCCGTGGCCGCCATGGCGCCACTGTCCTGCTCGACTCCAAGTAATTGCTCCACCTTTCTCTTTCTCCTGTGCCTGTTCTTCCCCCTCCTCCAGTAGCCCTGGCCATGGCTTCCCTCCTCGTGGAGGTGCTGGCCGTGCTTAGCTGCTGTGTTGTTGCTTGTTTCTGCGGTGTTGCCTGTGCTACTGCCATGAACCCTAGCTACCTTGTGCTGTCCTATTATGCCTAATGGCTATGCTTATGCTGCTGCTGTGCTGCTATCATGGCCCTAGCTTATGAATTCATGCTTGAGCTTGTAAAAGCTTGCATTTCTTGCTAGAATTCTGCCCTGTGCCTCTGTCTTGTTTCTATGCTTGCCTGACACTCATGTGTATTCATATATGCTTCAATGGCCTGATTGCAGTATGCATTTCTTGCAAATTTGCAAGTGCCTGAGCTTCTGTGGCTATTTCTTGTGCTCAAATTCATGAGCATGCTCATCTGAGCATTGCTGTTGGCTTACTGGTATGGTTCAGGGATGAGCACTAAGTGGTTTACTTGTTTATCATGACCCAGTGGTTCATCAAACCTTTGATGTGCTTCTGGATACAATCATAAGGTTGTTAATTGATTATCTGTGAAGCAATTCATTAAGTAATGTGTCTGTTTATTTTATATGGTCAATGTGATGCTAGAATTGGGTTCTAGCATGCTTTAGCAAGCTCTGGTGATCCAGTGATCATCAGCTGCTTGATCAATGCTTGCTTTATTTACTGCCTATGCCTGTCTGGGCTTATTCTGGTGACTGTGCATCACCATGCCTTGTGCTGGTGTGTGCTGTGGTTGGCTCAAGCAATTGCTGTTGCTTCCGAGTGATCAATTGGATCATGTGTAAGTGTTCCAGTTACTGGTGATCTATGTCTTTCATTTATCTGTATAGCTTATCCTTGTTGATTGGATAAATGAGATGAACTGCTTGCAGTGATGACTCTTATAATTAGTTTAATTGAGCTAGAGGGATGCCAACATTAGTTGGGGACCCTAGCTCCACTTTGAACCCAATCTGGGTGATGATATTTGTGCTTGGCTTGATGGTTTGGTCTGTTTTAGGGTTTGAGGTGACCCCGGCAGTATTCATATGCTGCCCGAG
The DNA here is from genome assembly GCF_022539505.1 of Lolium rigidum. Classification (NCBI taxonomy): domain Eukaryota; kingdom Viridiplantae; phylum Streptophyta; class Magnoliopsida; order Poales; family Poaceae; genus Lolium; species Lolium rigidum. Next base: position 274,580,414 of record NC_061510.1, read on the forward strand.
GGTAGCTCCCCTATTTGGTGGCTTTCCGTGATGGATAGATGCTTACTTGGATAGTCACTTAGTGAATTTCCAGTAGCCTAGATGTTGATAAACAGGATAGGCACATGTTGCCTGTCCACCTGATGGTTTAGCTAGGCTAATAGGTGCTTTGTGAATATGGATGACTACAAGGAGTAAATCCATGCTGGATTTCTCTGGTTTTGACCCTGTGTTGTCACAACCAGTGTTCCCTGGTTTAGTTTCCTTCTAGCCATATTTATTCTTGCTGGCACCAATTGGTTTAGTAACCAAATGATGATACATCCAGGGTTTTCCTACCCTTCGGTGCTCCTGTGATGCAAGCATGCTTAAGTATGAGCAAGATATGATCTTGCTCAGGCTCTTGTGTGGTATACCTTACTCCAGCTCCTAGAATGTGTTATTGGTGTAGAGGTTTGCCTCTGTGTTGATCTTAAGGTTGCTTTGCTTGCCCTGCTCCTCCTGGTGACTTGATGAAACTTGATTTAATTCAGAGGTGTGCTGGAATAGATTGAACAAGTGAGGTCTGTTCTATCCGTTCTAGCTGTTCTTGGTGTTCTTGGTGTTCTTACCAGTTCAGTTCTGCCGATGGATGATTCAAGTGACTAGGGTTTGGTTGGGAAAAGCTTTTATATGCTGCTGACTTGCCCTTGTTGGTCGACAGCACCTCCTGCAGCTTGTGGTGACTCACCATGGTGTGTGTGTGTGTGTGTTGCACATGCACATAGCCTGGTGAGCTGCCTGGTTGTGTGTGTGTGCAAGTGATGTGCACTTGGACTTGGTCCTATCTGTGGCATGGATCTGCTCGGCAGAAACTTGAGCATATCCACTTCATTTCATTTGTTTGCTAAACTGCCAAGTGGTTATGCCACTTGGCATAACACTTGTTCTTTTATTTGTTTTGTGTTTGTGTGCAGGGACACAACCTGATACTCCAAGGATCATAGAGATCATCAAGTACAAGGCTAAATGAAGACTAGATTGTAGTGTTAGGATAGAACATTAACTTGTACTTTTCTTTCCTGTTCATTTTCCATTTTGTCCAATTCTTGTAATTTGTTGTATTATTCATTTATTTTCTTTATGAATATTGTAATGACAATGTAAATTGTGTGATGATCAATAAAGCTCAAGGTTTTCTCTAATGAGCTTTATTTATAATGTGCATTATTTATATTTGGTATTTTAATTATTTACTTATTGAATTTCCTCATAAATAAAGTATGAGATATTTATTTTATGTTTGAATTTGAAATTCAAATTCAACCTTGAGTTGAATTCAATCATGCAACTTAACTTTGTGATGCAAACTCTCCCCTCTCTTCTCAAAAACTTAAACTATTTAGGTGAGATGCAAGTTTATCGCACTCTCGAAACCCTAACCCAGTAAGGTGTCGAGAGAGAAACTTGTCCCCCCACAATGCAGTTTTTGTTTAAAAGCGCGAAATTTCCCCAGAATTTGCAATGCAATGCACATCCCTTTCTAAATTCTACCCCTCGATCGTCTCTAAACCTGGGACATTACAGCCTTTCCCCCTTAAAGAAAACTTCGTCCCGAAGTTGTGGTTGTAATACCTGAACAGTTCGGGGTATGTTTTCCTCAGGTCTTCTTCTTTTTCCCAGGTGGCTTCCCTCTCGGGGTGATGCTTCCATTGTATCTTGCAGTACTTTATAGCTTTATTTCTGAGTTGTTTCCAGCTCTCTTCGAGAATCTTCGCTGGCTTCTCGATATATGTCAAATCTGGTTGTAACTCGAGCTCAGCATGTGATACTGGCTCATCTGGGGTCTTTAAGCATTTTCTGAGTTGTGATACATGGAATACATTGTGAACTTGAGCTAGCCTTCCCGGTAGATCCAATTCAAAGGCTAACCCTCGGTTCTGACTCAGTATCTTGAAAGGTCCGATGTATCTAGGGCTCAACTTTCCCTTTACTCCGAATCTCTGAAGACCTTTCATCGGGCTTACCTTAAGATAAACCATATCTCCAACTTGTGGCTCCCAAGTTCTTCTCTTTTGGTCAGCATAGCTCTTTTGTCAACTTTGGGCTATCTTCAGTCTATCTCTTATGATGTCAATGATGTGTTGCTTTTCCTTGACATAATCTGGGTTGAACTCTTTGCTTGATCCAGCTTCATACCAACATATCGGTGATCTACACTTTCTTCCATACAAAGCTTCGAATGGTGCCATCTTGAAGCTGCTTTGGTAACTATTATTGTATGAAAACTCTGCTAATGGCAAGTGTTCTTCCCATGATCCTCCGAAGTCTAGGGCACAAGTCCTAAGCATGTCCTCTAATATCTGGTTTGTTCTTTCTGTTTGTCCACTCGTCCGAGGATGATAGGCGGTGCTATAATCTAGCTGGGATCCTAAAGCTTCATGTAGTTGCTTCCAGAATGCTGATGTGAACACTGATCCTCGATCCGACATGATCTTCTTGGGCACTCCATGTTTACTCACGATCTCTTTAATGTAAAGATCAATGAGTTTTTCTCCTTTATCTTGCTGGTTTACCGCTAAGAAGTGTGCACTTTTCGTCAACCGGTCCACGATTACCCATATCATGTCCTTCTTTTTATTGGTCATGGGTAGTCCGGTGATGAAATCCATTCCTATCTCCTCCCATTTCCATTCCGGAATGGGTAAAGGTTGTAACTTTCCTGCCGGACTCTGGTGTTCGGCCTTCACTCTTTGGCAAGTATGGCATTCCGCCACATACTGTGCTATTTCTCTTTTCATGTTGTTCCACCAGAATAGCTCTTTTAGATCCATGTACATCTTTGTACTTCCCGGATGGATGGAGTATGGTGTTTGATGGGCTTCCCGGAGTATTACTTCCTTCATCTCAGCAATATCCGGAACACAAATCCTCTTCTGGAACCATAATGATCCCATCTCTCCACGGTGAAATTCTGTAACATCCCAGAAAATACAACACAAAACAAACAAAGTTCCCTAGTTCCAAATTTTGGAACCAACAAAAACTTTTATTAAATTAAGATTGATACATAATAAGCTTGCATAATTCTTGTGCTCTTGCCATGATTGCTTGTTATTAGTATTTGAAATAATATTAAACCCTAAAGACTCACCCCTCCTCTCATCATTCTAGTGAAAATAAAATAAAAGGAAATTAAATAGGAAAAAGGCATATGTGCCTATGGCTACAATTATAAATATTTACCCTAGACCTTTTCACTTTATTTAAAGGATTGGAAAAGCTTTATAAACCTTATATATTACTTCTTAAATCATCTCTAGGTTGAAACCAAAAAGAATAAAAGCAAACTAAAAATGCCATAGAGGCATATGAGAGTAAAATAGTAAATAAGGGAATTTAAGAAAATTAACCCTAGGACTTGTTGTGAATGGTTGGATCATCTCCAAATATCATTTCAACATTCAACCAACACCACTTGAATCAAACCAAGTCAAATTAAAAATAAAATACCACATATGCATAAAAGCATATGTGACACATAGGCATTTCACCAAACATTGACCTATGTCTTCAAACCTTGACCAAATGGTGTGAAACCCTCTCTAAACCTAATATAACACTAAATGGACCCTAACCCATGCTCAAGTGAAGCAAGAACAACCCTAGTACAAGTTATGAAAATTGGACACCTCATTCCTTATGTGTTAAGGCCAAAATTGCAAATCTTTGAACAAGACCATTTGATTTAGTTTCAATGCTCTTAAAATGTTTCTAAACTCATAAGAACCACATTAGAGTCAACCAAAGTCAAATCAAATGGATAGAAATCAAATAGGGAGAGAATTCCCAAAATTCACTCACATACACATATGCCAAAATGCAAATCCTCCACCAAGGCCAAATTTGCTTGCCCCATGGCTTCTAAAATACTTCAATATGATAAACTAACACAATTGCATCATTGGATCAAGAATTAAATCAAAGCAAAACTCAAATTCAACATACATGTGATAATGGTCATTTTTGTCACTTTATAAAATGTTCCCCTCTTTACCCCTCTGGCTTTGACTTTTCTTCAACTAAACTTGGTCAACTATGACCATGTCATCCAAGACCACATGAAGTTCAACAACTTTCATGTTGACCATCATGGATAATATTGACTAGGTTGACCAGAATAAGATTGACAAGTGGAGACTTTGAATCTGTGTGAAGATGAGCACATTTTGGAATTCTTGTAAACTTTCACCAAAATGAGCACCACCACCACCATTCCAACACACTAATTATATAAATGAACTCCACCAAAAAGAATTGCAAAATTCTAAAATTTTCTTCATGCGGCCATATCATCGAACACCTTGCAGGCATGGATCATATATGTGCACACATGCTATTATCCAATGGGTTTTGGCCTAAAACCACCTCTAGCTGGTGATGATCATCACCTCTATACACCCCTGCATCCCTACATGTCCTTTCCTTGGTCGATTAAAGTGAATGGAGCACTTTTTCTTCTCCATGCCGTGTACCATGCCACCCCCATTGCCACTCATCACTTCTACCCTCTCTCGGCCTATCAAACCTTGTCAAATAGCTTTCCCGGAAGATCCCGAACATGCTTGACACGATCATTTTCCAAATCCCGCACGACAACCCCGGGACGCGACGTGATCACCGCGTGTGGACACGCCGGAGCGTGCACCGGCGTGTCCCCGGACGCCGCAAGTACACGTCCTCGCCTGGCACCTCTCGTCCTTCCCTCGTCTTGTCCTCGTGCACGCACACACTACACCGCACCCGAACCCCGCTAGACACGCCCGCTAGCTCGCGCCCGCCCCATCAACGCCGCCATGATCGACGACCTGCCGCCACGGTACTGCAAGGACAGCGACCGCCGCCGGAGCGCCACGAGCCATCATTTGGAGCGCCATCAAGCGCGCTAGCCTCGCCTAGCCGTCGCCTACACAGCTCGCATCCTAGCTCTGCCTCTTCGCGCGCCGTAGACGCCGCGCCATGGTCGACCCTTCCCAAGCACATCACGGCCACCATGCGATGCTATAAATAGCGACGATCGGCGCCTTCTCCCTGCATCCCATCCACTCCTCTCTTCTCACTGAGCATTCCCCACTGATCAATTGCACTAGAACTCGCCGGAGTCGCCCCAATTCGAAGCTCGGAGCCGCCGGAGCCCGCAGATCCTCGCCATCGATCCACGCCTCCCCAAGCTCCGCCACTGTACCAGGAGCCTCTACCACCTCGCCAACGTCGCCTCGAACCTCGCCAGCAACCTCCGGCGACCCACAGCGCCCTCCGACCCCCTAGGTACGCCGCCAGCACGCCGGCATCTCGTCGGAGACGACGAAGCCCCTCGGCCGTTCGATCATGTTCTGATCTAACGGATCACGTCGCTTGTACAGTTTCGCTCGGTTAAGAGCCACTGACGAGTGGCTCCCACCTCGTCAGGCGGCCCGCGCACACGGGCTGTGTGCTGGGTCGTGTTACTCTGTTTAATTCCATTTGGCCCATTTCGTTTTCCCGCGTGGCCCATTGATTCAAAAACGATTTAATCTATTTAGTTAAAATCCAATACTGCTGCCAACTTCAAAATTAAATAGTTTAAATTCTACTAAACCAAATTTAGCAAATTTTATATATTTAGAAAGCCCATAAAATTATCTAAATAATGGCACTGGCCTCATGTCCAAATTCGAAAGTAAATTTAAATGATAAAAATAACAAGGCAGGGACTTTTCTGACTTCAAATAAATATTAGAAATTATCTAGAAATGATTTTAAGTTGATTCCAACTCTAATAAATCACATTTGACATAATCTAATTGTTTATGCAAAAATATATCATAGTTGTTTTGCATGATCATGAACTAGAGTTAAAATAATGGCTATGGAACCATTTCTAGAATATTTAATAAATACACATAGAATTATTTAAATAGTATGAGGGCTTCTCTCTCATTTAAATGGTGATCTTAAGTATTTCAAATAGAGGTACCGACCTAGATCAAATAAGTCTCATGCTTGGTTAACTAGAGAGGTGAATCATTTAGAGGATAGTTTAACTTATATGAGGTATAATTTCTCACATAAACCATTAGTCCAAATCGTTCAATAAGGATTAATAACACCTAAGTAATGACCCATAGGTTTATATTTGAAAATATTTAATCATTCTCATATTTAGTATTGAAATAATTCAAACCTATTAGTTAAATCATATAATAGACTTTGGTCTCATTTAAATCTTACCTCAACCAAATTAATATGAAGTAGATCCCATGGTCAATTGAAAGTCACTTTTAAGTAATTAATAATATTAAACCATTACAAGGTGTTACTAAAATAATATGAGATGCTCACCTCATTTAAATCATCCTCCTCAAATAAAATGAAGTAATGCATGGACCTTTAATTCCCTAAGCTCATACTTGCTCCCTTATAAATCTTAAAGCTAAATAATAATTAAATTAATAAAATCACATGAGATGATGAATCTCACATAACTCACTTTCTCAACTACTAAGTGTGAAGTGTTGACCTTGGTCAACATGGGATCATCCCTGATTATTTTAAGAATATTAAATCAACTCAATAATAGTCCTTTAGATTAGTTACAAATATGTGTTAAAACATATGAGAGATACTCCTCTCATTTAAATCTTGTTCTCAAGTAATACAATATGAGGTAGTGACCCTAGTCTAAGTAACCTCATATTAAATTATTGATGGCATTAAATCACTACCATGTTAGTATTAAATTGCATGAGGTATGGAACCTCATTTAAATCATTTTCTCAAATGATAAGTATGAAGAGGTTGACTTTAGTCAACCTAGGTCATATATTATTCATAATAGAAATTAAATCTTAAGCAGATTCAATGAGAGGAAATTATTTTCTCACAAACTAAAAAGAAACCCTAACTCCATTTTTCAATGGGAGGAAATTATTTTCCTATTATTAAATAAGGAAAACCTAGCATAATCTTGAAATAATTATTAAGTAGTAATGCTAGATCATTGTGTGAGCCACTAAGGCTACTTAAGACTACTTAAGTATTGTTTGGTGATTGTATCCTCGTATTCGTTTATAGACGCTAGTACCGGAGACTGTCAAGAGGAGGAGGTATTCTACCAAGAGGAAGAAGAAGAATACTTTGATCACTTCACCAATCAAGGCAAGCTAGTATTCTTGCAAGCTAATACCTTTGCAAGCTAGTCTACTGCAAGCTATTAGTAATATTACCCTTACAAGCAAGCTAATATTCTTGCAAGATACTCTAAGGCAAAGCTCTACAAGAGCAAGGCCTCATCCCCATTTAATTTATGCTTAATAATCCTATCCCAAGTTTTTACCTTACAAGTTTTTGACTTTGGTTTATCAAAGCTTAATTTTTGATTCATGATTCACTTGGTCTAGAGTAGAACAATACTTGATTCAGATTGGCACTACTCAAAGCTAGATAGCACCCCTCATATAGTTGCTATCGCTAATCAAATAAAATTGGATTACTCTAGATGGGAACATGTGACTTTGAAATGAAGTTGAAACCTTGGAATGATGGTTCATTCCATTGAATGACTTTGAAGGTGAATATGACCATGAGAAGATGGTGATTTTTGATATAAAACTGATGGTTGGGTTCGGATGCGATACCATTCCAATTTTGAAAGTACCCCCACAATACCCAAAATGGGTACGGGCTTAACTAGAAATTTATGTGCTTTAGTATGGGTTCCCTCTAAACAAGCGTCATAGGGGTTATGCCAAGGGCTGCCTCCGAAGCAATATGAGATATTGCGGAATGACGTGAACGAGGTGAATTGTCCGGCCCAAGCCCTGTGCAGTTCCCGGGTTAACAGGTTGGTTCTCACCGGGAGGCCAAGCTCATGGGGAGAGGTGCCTGTACTAGAGTATATAAGTGAAAGGTTATGGTTGGTAGTCCGCATACGGAGTATGATAAATCAGGGCCAGCTAACCCCGACGGATTATTGCAAATATTGTGGCACAAGTGTACGACCTCTGCAGAGTGTAGAACTATTCGAATAGCCGTGTCCACGGTTACGGACGATTGGAAAGGCCATACTGTTCCGTCATCAGACCATTTTCAAAAAATGTGACCTGTGACTGGTGACTTGAAGTCGACCGGTGAATGGTGACTTGAGTTGGACCACAACAGAGTTGTGGGAATGACACTAATGTTCCCACTTGAGTTAGTCTATTTGATTCAAGCATCTTTACTAAATGTTTATGAAATAAACTTGGCTTTATGCAAATAAACCTAGAGCTTAGTTTTCCCTTACCACAATGGATAGTGCTTACACTAGTATCAGTTTGCGAGTACTTTAAAAGTACTCATGGCTTTGTCCCTGGCTATTCAAATGGCCAGACTATGAAGGTGAACAGCTGTACGAGGAAGATGGACAGCGAGAACGTCTACGACAACTAGGACCGCTCCCGACGTCAACGGTTGCTCGTGGAACAGATGGACTACGACCGTTACTTCGCTTCCGCTATGTGTTTTGTAATAGGATCTCTAGATCCACTATGTTGTATTAAGACTGGATCATGTGATCCTTTGTTGTAAGACGATTATGTGTTGTAATAAATGATGTGTTGTGATATCAAGCTATTATGTCTCGCAAAAACAATATTCCTGGGATTGCGAGGAATGGCATAATAGGCATCTGGACTTAAAAATCCGGGTGTTGACAAATTCTGATGGTCTTCCTTCGTCAATCCTCCTCATCTCCTCTACGATGAATGGATCATCTAGTTGGCCCATGATTATCTCATTCTTGAGATTAACATTCATTTCATCGGCTACTTGTAAAGCTGATAGTCCTTCGTGAGCTTCTTTCTCCCAAAGTTGTATTTGGGCTTGGCTTATTTCCTTCTTCAACTCCGGTGAAATTTCTGGTTCTGTTCCTCCAGTACTCTTCCTACTCAAGGCATCTGCTACAACATTAGCCTTTCCTGGAGTATAGTTGATGGTCAAATCATAGTCCTTGATTAATTCAAGCCATCTTTTCTGCCTCATATTGAGTTCCTTTTCGGTGAAGAAGTACTTGAGACTCTTATGATCAGTATAGAGCTCACACTTGGCTCCATAGAGAAAATGTCTCCAAGTTTTGAGTGCGAAAACAACTGCTGCTAACTCTAAATCATGAGTTGGATAGTTTACTTCCTGAGGTCTGAGTTGCCTCGATCCATATGATATTACTTTCCGATCTTGCATGAGTACACATCCCAATCCATATTTGGAGGCATCGCAGTACACGGTGTAATCCTTGCCATCTTCCGGAACTGCTAACACCGGTGCTGTGGTGAGTTTTTCTTTCAGAGTCTGAAAACTCTTCTCACACTCATCAGACCACACGAATGGTGTGTTCTTCCTTAACAGCTTGGTCATTGGTCCTGCTATCTTGGAGAATCCTTCAATGAATCTCCTATAGTATCCTGCCATTCCCAAGAATCCTCGAATTTCCTTGACGTTCTTGGGTGCTTCCCAGTCCAAAACTGAGGCTACTTTGCTTGGGTTTACTGCTATCCCATCCTTACTAATGACATGACCAAGAAATTCTACTTGATCTAGCCAAAACTCACACTTACTGAACTTAGCGTACAGTTGGTGTTCCCTTAGTGTTTGTAACACTATCCTAAGATGTTCAGCATGTCCAGCTTTGTCCTTGGAATAGATCAAGATATCATCGATGAATACGATGACAAACTTGTCAAGACATGGCATGAAGATCTTATTCATGAGATTCATGAATATTGCTGGGGCATTGGTTAGTCCAAAAGGTACTACTAGATACTCATGATGTCCGTACCTCGAGACAAAGGCTGTTTTCGGAACGTCTTCCTTCTTGATCTTTATCTGGTGATAACCGGATCTTAGATCAATCTTGGAAAAGACTCCCGCGCCTCTAACTTGATCAAAAAGATCTTGAATTCTTGGAAGTGGGTACTTGTTCTTGATTGTAACATTATTCAGGTTCCTATAGTCTCCGCACATCCGTCGACCTCCATCTCTTTTATCCACGAAAACCACAGGTGATCCCCATGGTAAGATACTCTCCTGTATGAATCCTTTCTGTTCCAGGTCATCCAATTGTTCCTTGAGTTCTTTCAACTCTTTAGGCCCCATCTTGTATGGTGCTTTAGCAATAGGTGCTGTTCCTGGAATTAGGTCGATAGTAAATTCTATCTCCCTATCTGGTGGCATTCCAGGTAATTCCTTAGGGAATACATCTTGGAATTCATTGACCACTGGAATGTCCTCGATTTTCACTTCCTTCATACTGTTCAGCTTCAACTCCACTTCAATCTGAGTATGCTTATCTCCTTGGTAAATGATTCTATCTCCACCTGGGCTTTTCAAAGACACAATTTTATGGGTACAATCTATAAGTGCGCCATTTTCCTCTAACCAGTTCATACCAAGAATGACATCAATGTCCTTCATCGGTAAAATGAACAGTTCACGTCAAACGCACACTTATTGATCATGATGACTTGTCCAGGTTTAGTGTGGGTTACTAATATCGTTCCCCCCGCAGAAAGTATGGTTATAGGTTTATCTAATTTATTGCATCTAATCCCATGTTTGATGATGAATTGCTGGGAAATGAATGATGTAGTTGCACCAGTATCAAAAAGTACTTTGCAAGGATGAGTGAGTATCTGAAGCGTACCTATCACTGCTTGATCGGAGTTCACCACCTCCTCCAAGCTAGTGCAGTTTAGCTTGCCAAAGGGTTTCTTGTTCTTCCAGTTCCCTCCGGTGTTTCCTCCTCGGCTTCCTCCTCCTCCTGACTGACCTCCTCCATTCTTTCTCTTGGGGTAATCTTTCAACATGTGCCCCTCCTGGCGACAACCAAAGCATATTATCCTTGGCTTCTTGCAATCCTTAGAAAAGTGTCCTGGAAGTCCACAGCTTCGGCCAACTATCTGGTTGGCAGTCTGGAATGCTTGATTCCTCTTGCTATTATAGTAGTTGCTGTTGTTGTTGTTGTTGTTGTTGTTGTTGTATCTAGGCTTGAAACTCAAGCTAGTATTGGGCTTGTTGCTAACAAACCTCTTAGGCTCATATTTAGCCTTCTTCCTTTTCTCATCCTGTAGTTGCTTGAAGTCATCTTCAAGAGTGATGGCTGCATCCACCAACTCTTGGAATTCTGTCGCTCTCATCATCCGGAGCTGTACCTTAAACTGGGGACTTAACCCTCTCAAAAACCTCTTCTTCTTTTTGTCCTCAGTGTTGACTTCTTCAACAGCGTACCGGGACAGTTTTGAGAATTCCCTGACATAAGTCAGGATAGCATTGTCTTTCTGCTCGAGACTCTCAAATTCTCGACGCTTCGGCTTCCACTATGCTTTCGGGGACATTGGATTCCCCGAACTTCCTCTTAAACTCTTCCCGTGTGAATACCTTACCAGCCGGGTAAACGGCTACTATATTATCCCACCAAGATGCGGCAGGTCCACACAACAAGTGTGTAGCATAACGGACCTTCTCCTGGTCGTTGCAACCAACAGTATTGAGTTTTCGCTCGGTGTCCATAAGCCAGTCTTCCGTGTCCATTGGCTCGGGCGCGTATGCAAAAGATATGGGTTTGGTGTTCTGGAAGTCCGACAAAGTGACTCCCTGATTCTCAGGTCTCTCAACTCTGTTCTGTTGCAGTAGCTCCTGGAAGAATCTATTCTGCTGCTCCAACGTCACACGTTGTCTTTCTTCCATCATCTGCATGTACTGGACAAAGTTCTCGCTGCGTCATGGGTGGTGGTGGTGGTGGAAACCGAGTCCTGGCTGCTTCATCGGCCTCGGCCTTCGTCCGGCCTCGCGCTCGATGCGCTGCTCTTCACTCTCCTCACTCGGCGCTCCCGACATATCCCCCTAGTTCTGTAACACAGAGTGCTACTCATAATTACTCCATGCGCAAGTTTTCTGAGCTCAACTTTGTGCACAGAACTAGTCACGCAATGGAAATCAAGAAGCAAATGCAAATCATACAAAACATATACCCTGTATATACATACGTAAGTGGTCTTATTACAATACTCAGTAGCGATGTGAGTATGCAAACTCACTTATTAAAGTATATGTACAAATTTATATAAATATTACATACTACAATACATGTGGTACAACTGTATTGTAGTCTCGCCTCCCATGGTGCTCTCTAGTCGTGCTTCACTCCCGGTACATCCCAGGCTTCCATCCGGTCGAACGTGAAGTCCTCCTGACGTAATCTGGAACATAGGGTCTTCCCGTAGGCTTGTAGTCGGAATCGGATGATGTTCCGAGGGCAAAATCTGTGTTCATAAACTGATCATTCAGTGCATCATAGTCCACCCATCGGGTGTACTCTCCGGTGACTCCGCCAAAGGTATTTCCACCTTCAGTATTAGACTCAATCAGCATAGGATACCCCTGAATATCTCCTCTATTATACTGATCGTCCTGAAACTGGGTTGTGGCATCATCATTCATCTCAGGATTATTCCTAACCGCACCACTAGGGTTTCCAGTATCTGATTCCCAACGCCAACCTGTTGAGTTTTCAATAGGACTCACGGAACGCTGATGGTTTCCGGATTCCTCGCCACCTTCATAACCTCCATAGGAGTTACTAGGAAAGTACCTAGGTGTAATAGGTGTGGTTTGCTATTCTGGATGATCAATGCTAATATAATCACCAGCTGAGTAAACTGGTGTATGAACCACTCCCTCCATGGGTTCCTTTCCTTTTGCCTCCTCCTTGGGCTCAGTGAACTCCTCTAGCATTGTGTCAATTGCTCCCGTCAAATGACGGTTCAACTGAAATAACAATGATAGTAAGTTACGGCTATTGTCCATGTATTTTGCCGCTTCAACTGGTTTGCGTTTGGCATATTTAAGGTGGTTCAGCATGGGATCATCCTCTTCCTCCATGTGAGGAATGTGGGTGAATTCGGAACCCATAAGCTCTTTCGTATTATGCTCCCGGATATCGGTTATGGCTCTCATAACAGCTATATGGTAGGCAGTGTTGAGGGTTCTGGCTTCTCCTGCTGGCATAACTACGCTCATTCCCAAAGATTCGGGAAGTCGTAGCCCTACTCTACACTTTGCCAATACAGTACCATCATAGTACATGTATTTCTTTACCTGAATCTGGGGATCACACCCAAATTCAAGTAGCATGGCACGTAAAATATCTGCGAGTCCTCCTTCATATTCCCTCAGTGTGGAATCCATCACTTTCACGTTTCGTCCCTGACGTGAACTTGCCATTGTTGGCTGTAGAAATAGAGAGAATATAAGATTAGTAATAATGCATCATAATAGAGATAATAAAGAATTATCGCACTAAAAACTATGATTGTTGTATTCTCAATTGAATATACACCATATTTTTAGAGAATTCTTTACTAGTCCTATTTGACTCCTAACGTTTTCGTCTCATTTACTAGGTTCCAACCTAAGGTCAAAGCTTTTGCTCTGATACCAACTGTGGTGACCCTGCATACCACTGCATGTTGTAGTATGCCAGTCGTTGATATAACATTCGTGAAGTACCAATCCACAAATATTACATCCCTCAGAGTAGTACAACAGAACATAGCAGGTCCATAACTCATTCATACATTATTACAAACCATACATACATATCATCCTGGAGCTCCTCTTGGGTCCTGAGAGGGTTACTCCTGGGTTCGAGGCGAACCCAACTTAACTTACAATATAGAAGTTTCATGAGATTAAACATTTATTCACTCGAGCAGCTAAGTATTAAGAGTTCGTGCTGCTCGGCTACTACTACTACTCGATACTTCTAGGCTTGGTCTCCTCCTGAAGCCTCCCCAGTTCCGTAGACTATGAGGTAGTCTACGCCTTCAATACCTCTCGAGAGGTCTGGTTCTTCATAGCCGATGATGTCGGCTCCTTCAGGGTTGTCGTTGACCTCCTCCAGATGGTTCAGACAATCTAAGCAGGGGATTTAAGAGTGGTATGAGTACGAGCGTACTCAACAAGTTCATATTAGGGAAGAGGTGTTTAATGCACTAACTACGGTACCCGATCAGAAAGTCTGATACCATGCATGTTCTGATAACCATTTCTTCAAAAGGTTGTTTTTATTCAGAAGAACTATGTCCGTCAGCCTTCACCGGTTGACTAGAACTTCATGGAGTTCCTTTCTGGCAGCGTTCGCAGTTCCAAATCCCGGAACAAGGAGTGACTGGTCACAATTCGTTACACTCTGCGAGAGGTGTGTTTCTTTACCCATAAGAGATCTTAACCTTGGTGCCAACCGGGCAGCTTTCCCGTCCACACTTCCTTTGGTGTGAGGCCCGGTATAAGGTCCTAGTCAATCATGTTCCTCCGCTACCTCGCACACCCACCCGTTGTTGCATACCCCGACCCTGGGTCCTCGTCGGTCCCATTATTCCCACTCACGGGTGGACCCCGACCACGACGACGGTTTGGGACTCGTTAACCAAACTCCTTCGCCGGTAGCCGCAACCCATCATAGACCGCAATACCGTGGGGAACTTAAGGCTTCCCCGACCCTACCGCTTGTTCTTCGAGCGACAAGTGTCTATGGACTATGCCGTGGGGACTTAAGGCTTCCCCAGCCAACCGCTTGCCCTGACAGATACAAGTGTCTACGGTAAAGCGCATCCGTTGATGTACGAGAGGTGGAAACACTTTTGACTACTCCGTCCCACTCCAGATCTTATGGTGAACACGGGTTATACGGCACAAGAATCATCTGGACGACATTTGTTGTTTAATCCTAGATGGATATAAACCCTTGCAATGGAACCTCCACCATATCAACACAATCCATGGTTCCATTGCCCACCACATAGTCATATTCATAGTTATGAAAATAGTGGTTTTGCTTTTTATGCAATAGTGATAAACATAGTACTTTGCAAGTAATTTGGTAAAAATACTCAAATGACATGAGCAAGCGATGAACTTGCCTGAACACTGCAAAGTGTTGCAGTTGGATGGTGTGGACTGACCCTTGTCCTCTGCTGCTGAAAAATAGCATCATTGTCCGATAAGGGCAATGGTTAAAGAAGCAATTATGCATGATTCCATTTTTATGGTTTGTTCCCCCCTTCCGATGTCGTTGTTATTTCATGTGAGAGGTTAATACTAAGAATAACTTGGAGATACGTGATTTAGGATAAAATACAATCTTGAAATATTGTCAAGATGTTTTTAAAGTCCAATTGCATTGATGGACTTATTTTCTTGATTGAAAATAATTTGTGTGGTTTAATTCATTATTTAATTCATCAAATTAAGACTTATTCTAAAGTATCTTCAAAAATTCTCTTTGATATTTTATTTGGATAGAGAATTTTATGCTGATTGATTTTCATATTTTTAATTATTTTTTTAGAGCCATATTCTATTTTCTAAAATTCTTTGAAATCCTTACTTAAATGGTATTTTGGAAAATGTCCAAATTGCCCTCGGGCCCACCTGTCAGGGTGACCCCGAGTGGGTTGGGCTCAACCCAGCTGGCCTGGTCTGGCCCACTCGGTTGCCCACACTTCCCCTCTCTCTCTCCCTTATGAACCCTAATCCTTGGCTCTGGCGACGCGCGCGTCGCCGCCCCTTCGCCGAATTTCTCCGCCCGACTCCGGCCATCGCCGCCGGCGAGATGGGGTGCGTCTGAACCGCCGTTCGACGGCGCTTCAGATCCACCGCGCCGATTTGCTCTTCGTCGCCTCTTCGTGTCGCCCCCAACCTTTCTGCTTGTCTGGCCGTGGAGATCTACGGCGATCTCGTCGACGCCGACGTTCCTGGAGCCATGGCGCCGCCGTGACTTCGCCACCGTGTGCGCGAGCTGCCGCGGCACTGCCATGGCCTGGCTTGGCCTGGCGTCGCCGTGATTCGGCGCGTGCCGCCGTGGCCGCCATGGCGCCACTGTCCTGCTCGACTCTAAGTAAGTGCTCCACCTTTCTCTTTCTCCTGTGCCTGCTCTTCCCCCTCCTCCAGTAGCCCTGGCCATGGCTTCCCTCCTCGTGGAGGTGCTGGCCGTGCTTAGCTGCTGTGTTGTTGCTTGTTTCTGCGGTGTTGCCTGTGCTACTGCCATGAACCCTAGCTACTGTGCTGTCCTATTATGCCTAATGGCTATGCTTATGCTGCTGCTGTGCTGCTATCATGGCCCTAGCTTATGAATTCATGCTTGAGCTTGTAAAAGCTTGCATTTCTTGCTAGAATTCTGCCTGTGCCTCTGTCTTGTTTCTATGCTTGCCTGACACTCATGTGTATTCATATATGCTTCAATGGCTTGATTGCAGTATGCATTTCTTGCAAATTTGCAAGTGCCTGAGCTTCTGTGGCTATTTCTTGTGCTCAAATTCATGAGCATGCTCATCTGAGCATTGCTGTTGGCTTACTGGTATGGTTCAGGGATGAGCACTAAGTGGTTTACTTGTTTATCATGATCCAGTGGTTCATCAAACCTTTGATGTGCTTCTGGATACAATCATAAGGTTGTTAATTGATTATCTGTGAAGCAATTCATTAAGTAATGTGTCTGTTTATTTTATATGGTCAATGTGATGCTAGAATTGGGTTCTAGCATGCTTTAGCAAGCTACGGTGATCCAGTGATCATCAGCTGCTTGATCAATGCTTGCTTTATTTACTGCCTATGCCTGTCTGGGATTATTCTGGTGACTGTGCATCACCATGCCTTGTGCTGGTGTGTGCTGTGGTTGGCTCAAGCAATTGATGTTGCTTCCAGTGATCAATTGGATCATGTGTAAGTGTTCCAGTTACTGGTGATCTATGTCTTTCATTTATCTGTATAGCCTATCCTTGTTGATTGGATAAATGAGATGAACTGCTTGCAGTGATGACTCTTATAATTAGTTTAATTGAGCTAGAGGGATGCCAACATTAGTTGGGGACCCTAGCTCCACTTTGAACCCAATCTGGGTGATGATATTTGTGCTTGGCTTGATGGTTTGGCTGTTTTAGGGTTTGAGGTGACCCTGGCAGTATTCATATGCTGCCCGAGGGTAGCTCCCCTATTTGGTGGCTTTCTGTGATGGATAGATGCTTACTGGATAGTCACTTAGTGAATTTCCAGTAGCCTAGATGTTGATAAACAGGATAGGCACATGTTGCCTGTCCACCTGATGGTTTAGCTAGGCTAATAGGTGCTTTGTGAATATGGATGACTACAAGGAGTAAATCCATGTCTGGATTTCTCTGGTTTTGACCTCGTGTTGTCACAACCAGGTGTTCCCCGGTTTAGTTTCCTTCTAGCCATATTTATTCTTGCTGGCACCAATTGGTTTAGTAACCAAATGATGATACATCCAGGGTTTTCCTACCCTTACAGTGCTCTCGTGATGCAAGCATGCTTAAGTATGAGCAAGATATGATCTTGCTCAGGCTCTTGTGTGGTATACCTTACTCCAGCTCCTAGAATGTGTTGTTGGTGTAGAGGTTTGCCTCTGTGTTGATCTTAAGGTTGCTTTGCTTGCCCTGCTCCTCCTGGTGACTTGATGAAACTTGATTTAATTCAGAGGTGTGCTGGAATAGATTGAACAGTGAGGCTGTTCTATCTGTTCTAGCTGTTCTTGGTGTTCTTGGTGTTCTTACCAGTTCAGTTCTGCCGATGGATGATTCAAGTGACTAGGGTTTGGCTGGGAAAAGCTTTTATATGCTGCTGACTTGCCCTTGTTGGTCGACAGCACCTCCTGCAGCTTGGGGTGACTCACCCTGGTGTGTGTGTGTGTTGCACATGCACATAGCCTGGTGAGCTGCCTGGTTGTGTGTGTGTGCAAGTGCTGTGCACTTGGACTTGGTCCTATCTGTGGCATGGATCTGCTCGGCAGAAACTTGAGCATATCCACTTCATTTCATTTGTTTGCTAAACTGCCAAGTGGTTATGCCACTTGGCATAACACTTGTTCTTTTATTTGTTTTGTGTTTGTGTGCAGGGACACAACCTGATACTCCAAGGATCATAGAGATCATCAAGTACAAGGCTAAATGAAGACTAGATTGTAGTGTTAGGATAGAACATTAACTTGTACTTTTCTTTCCTGTTCATTTTCCATTTTGTCCAATTCTTGTAATTTGTTGTATTGTTCATTTATTTTCTTTATGAATATTGTAATGACAATGTAAATTGTGTGATGATCAATAAAGCTCAAGGTTTTCTCTAATGAGCTTTATTTATAATGTGCATTATTTATATTTGGTACTTTAATTATTTACTTATTGAATTTCCTCATAAATAAAGTATGAGATATTTATTTTATGTTTGAATTTGAAATTCAAATTCAACCTTGAGTTGAATTCAATCATGCAACTTAACTTTGTGATGCAAACTCTCCCCTCTCTTCTCAAAAACTTAAACTATTTAGGTGAGATGCAAGTTTATCGCACTCTCGAAACCCTAACCCGATAAGGTGTCGAGAGAGAAACTTGTCCCCCTACAATGCAGTTTTTGTTTAAAAGCGCGAAATTTCCCCAGAATTTGCAATGCAATGCACATCCCTTTCTAAATTCTACCCCTCGATCGTCTCTAAACCTGGGATATTACAGCCCTCTAGCTGCACTCTTCCTTTGCATAGCCAGGTGGTAAGCTGACCTTACCGAGAATACTCCATTTTTGTATAATTCCATGCCTGGAAGTCAGCTGACCCTGCTTAGGTTGGGATTGGATCATGCACCATTGTTAATTGAATCGGATGAACGGGCTCACCCAGGTAATAAGCAAGCACATTTTTCATTCAAACTATCGTGGTTACAACTGTTAAGCTTCATGCACTAGCCACTTGAACCAAAAGTCCGAACTGATGGAAAGGGCTAGGCAATCTACTTATACACTTCAACAATAACAAGATGGTTTTTATGATTTAATTGCAGTTGAATGGAATTCTATCAATACGGGGGAAAGCCTAACTAAGAGATGGTAAAATAAGATTAGACATGTGAGCCATTCTCTTAGAGGATGGCTCATAACCACAACGATGTTCATAGAAAAGGGGAAGAACCACTACACCTTTATTATTATTGAGTTAGATAAGTCCATATGCATGAATTGATATAGAGGCTGGGGCTTCCCATTTTCGAAAAAAAGTTAATGATTTAGATAAACTGAGGGATGCCGATTGCATCTTATCAAAACTTAGAAGCGGTGAAGAGACTAAGTGGGTTGAACACGCCAAAGGTAAATATGTACAAGGGGAAGTAATACAAATATTTTCGTCTAATAGCTAATGGAAAACATTGAAAGAAAAAGATTCTTCAACTTGATCAAGACGAGGTGACAATTGTAGGAGAAAAGCACCTGAAGGTTTATATAACTGAGTACTATAAGAAGTTGTTTAGGTCACCGGCACAAAACAATTTCTCTTTGAACGAGAATCATATTGATGATATACCGAAATTGTTGTAAGAAGAAAATAGTGTTTCAAGTGTTGACTTTACAAAAAAGGAAGTACATGAGGCTATTTCTCATGTACTTCCTTCTTCTCGGTGGTTATAGCACCAATATTTTTTCTTGGTGGATGAAACAATGACACCAATCTCAAAAGGGAGCTGTATACAGGATTGCCAACCTAAGATTAGTATCCATCATCCTTTAGCATGTTGGAGATCTCATGGAGGAGTGCCTGGGCAGTCTTTCCTTTCATTTGGTGCGGAGCTGTCCACTGCTGATACCTGTGAAGACTTCCGGTGAAATCGGTGAACAGGCCATCAACGCCAATTACGCTGAGCCAATACTCATATTCAGCATAAGGGTCTTGGTGGAAGTTGAAGTGCAAGAATAAGTTCTCGTTTCGGAATGTGTATGGATGAACCTGCAATGCATCATTAATTTAGCATCGTATTTTTTCAAAATGGAGGCTAAGACCCCCAGCCTTTGCATCAAAAAGATAAAACACTTGACAGCTCAGACAGCTCACCTGAAGATTCAGAGCATGTGCTCGTGCCACAAGATCAGTCAGATGTCCTAAATGGTTATTTACTGTGGAAGAAATAACTGTATCCTTCCATGGACCAATCCCAATTACATACTTCCTTATGAACGTGAGATAACCATTCGAAGTTATCTCAGAGTATGACTGCACGTTGGAAAATATTTTTTGAAAAACAAGTTATATTGTAGGAAAAAAAAATCACTGCCTTTTGATGATTTTGAATACCTGGTTGGTATCTTGAGTCCGAGCTGTGGTGTCATCTATTAGAAGCAGTTTTGGAGAGTTTGTCATGTTTGAGATGTAAATGAGTGAAGTTGGAGCAAAGGATTGGATGAATAATGGCTTCTTGAGCCAATCTTCAGACATGTATTCGCCTTTGTAGCCATACTTTAGAAGTGTCTCCACGAACTTGTCCTCAAACTTTTTGCCACCAGACCACTTTACCTACATGATCATCCAATATAATCATGCAGTTAATTTCCATGAAAAAATCTCTAGAATAAAGTAGTTTCATCCTTAAGCGAACAAACTGCTCTCAGGAGTTGGTGAGGTTGAAGTCACCTACATATTGGTTAATGAAAATAGGACTTTTGATCTCTGGGTATATTCCAACTACCCTCTCAGCATAAAGTGCAATCTGGATAAACTCATCGAATGTAATGATCTTGTACTTCCCTGCAATATAGTTTGAGAAAAATATTAGCAAGTGTAACAGATAGACACGTGGTTCCTTTCTTAGATAAAGAAATGGGGTTGTGTTCAATGAAGATCAAGAAATGTGAATGACATCTAACATTAACATAATTTATTCGACTATTGATATGAACATGAGCAGTGTACAAGGCAGTAGTATTCGAAAATCAAAAATAAATAAAAAAATAGAAAAGACAAAGCATACAATTGTACTGTTGATCCCTGAATGTGTAGCGTTGCTTCACCCTCAGTGATTTCAGTTCGCTTAGAGTAAAATCCACTGTAAGCAAACGGAACTCCAAGAGTCAAGAGTAGATTCACAGCAACAAAATGAGCTAGAAATAGCAATAGAACAAGGTGTTCACAATTTCCATACCAACAAACCATCCGGTCACATTTGCTCTCTCAACTTCATAGGTTCTCTTCCTGCCAGCAAACTCTGCACGGTCAGCGATGTCAGTCGTGGCATCGAGGGTTACATCATGAAAGCATATCAGATGCCCATCCTTTGACGCAAGTATATCAGTCTCTATGAAGTCTGCACCTTCCTCGATAGCCCTCTGTGAGAACGTACCAATTCATACATTCAGGTTTGCATTAATATATTGGATTTCAATCTTTGAGAATCTCTATCGTATGCTAATTATAACTGAACATGGTATCCAAGATATTGTTCCAGCATACAAGTAATTTTATTATGGTTGGACATGTGACTGCCTAGTCATAGATTGATATTATACTGTAAACTAATATGGTAAACACTAAATACAGCCGAGTTTCATGGGCCACTTGAAAAAATATATTTATTACCCTCAAAAAATATCTTTATATAAAAAGATTGAGAAATATTTGGATGCTGGTAATTGAGGACTAAATCGATAGTTACCAAATAGGCTGCCGCAGTCTCTTCAGGAATTTCGCCATTGGAACCCCTGTGGGCAATGTTGAAAGGTCTGAATGTCTGTAGCGGCTTCTTGTGGTTCACATCAAGCTGACTACGGTGAGGGGAAGCTGGATTGGCATCAGATCTTCCAAGCAGTACCAGGACAACAAAAACAACAACAGAAACGTGCCCTGTCATCAAAGATGGCATTCAATCAACTTTATCTTGAAACTGACTAACTATTCACGACAGATGAACCCCATGGCGAGGTTCTGATTCAGTTAAACAGAAAGGAAACATTTGTATTCTCAGTCTACCAACAACAACAAAGAAGCTGAAGAATGCACAAGTAAACCGTATAGGATCAGATAAAACTGATTTGAATACTGTGTATGCCTTAATGATAAAACAGAAAGATGAATTCTGTAATTTTAGTCGCACGCACCTCGGGAAAATATAGCAGTTATCCCGTAAAAAGCTAAAGAGTAGTTTTTTTATTCTTATTCTTGCCAAGAAGAGCAGTGACAATGGTTATCTCACAAAAAAGACAGAGCAGTGAGAACTGAGAACAGGCTAAACACCAGAAAAGATTTTTTTCACGATGAGAGAGAGATGCTGGGTTAGAGAGCAAAGAAAATGGGGTGTACAAGACTAAAAGAGAGAGGTATTTGTGCTTACAGAGCGAAGCCATGGCGCTTCTGCTGCCTCCTTCCTTCCTTCCCCTTCTGCCGCTTCCTCGTCGATGAGCCTTTAAGAACCACAGGGCTGCCTAGGAGGCAGGCCTTTCTTCTCATAATTCACAACGCTATTTCTCGCTAGACATCTCCTATATATATAAGACCCCACCTCGTGTTCTATGTTTTTTCCCATTTGACAGCAATACTCCACCTCGTGTTAACTCGACTTGTTTTTTTTTGCCCAAGACAGTATGCTTTCTTTTCTTTTCAGAAAGGGTTGGAGAATGAAGTTGACCGCAGTAGCAATTTGCTGGAAAAGCACAAACAAGTCATCTTCCTCTTCGGCATCGACAGTGTCTCTATGCAGGTAGGTTGTTATCAGTTGTACAAAATGATGTGATGCACTGGTCAAGAATTTCAGCCGTCAATGAAGACCATTGAATCGACTCTGAGTGTCCATAGGTCACACCCACACTGGTTGTAATGCTGCCGAGTGGACTAGGCTGGGCCTGACGGAGACTGTACAGGGGAAAGATACTTCTGACTTCGTGACTTCATTGCATGATAGTTGGCGAGACAATGCAACATGCCAACTGCTGGAATTACGCCCAAGCATATCCGTCTCATCAATCGGATATCCAAGCGTAGGAGTCATGCTACGAATATCAATGATTTTCATTTTGATTTATATCAAAGTTCCCAGACTGATCACCACATGGACCATTTTTCCAGGCTAGAGTTTGGAAGACAAATTGCAACTAGAGCTGAACAGAAATGCTCCATCTAAAGGATGTATGTAGATCGCCAATTGTGGTGATCTAAACAGATCATTTTGGGCTTTTCCTCCTTTTCGACAAAAAAGGCTCAAAATCTGCCCAGGAGGTCAGGTCAATATTGTAAGAGAAGAGGTGACAACGAACTCCAATAGTACGATTCCCAAGGAAGCTAGCATATACGCCATGCTCAACTGTCTACAGGCTAGCATTCACTGGTATGAGAGACAAGGACTTATCTCATGACCGACACATTACACATAACACGCAGCTTGCGCTAGTGACACAGGGAAGATTCTAGACACACACTGGAAAGAAGGCCCGCAGAAGCACACACTCTACGACCACGGCATCCATGGAAAACCTCTTTTTGCAGTTGCCGATACCTACAACAGTGAAGTGTGACTGACTCAATCCTCTCACAAAATTATGAAATAAAAATAATAATTTCTTAGTATTCTCTTTCTCTTTTTGGTTGTGTGCTGTGTGCATCCGTATTTGTCATTAGGGTATTGCGTTGTTGCAGAGGCAGTATAATTGGTATCTTCGAATATTAATATATTCCCTTTATCAAAAATGAAATAAAAATAAAACATAATTAAAACATAATTATTTTGTAAAGCCATGTGTCTTTTGTGCTTTTCCAAATTTTTTTTTGCACAGATCTTAAAACGTAACTGTACACTTAGCATAAGGACAAATTAGTAACTAAACCATTGGACCCAAAGCCCAAGTCCAGACCACTCGATGTGGTTCCCCTACCCCACGATCTCTTGCTTTGAGCCTTCGAAGCTAATCCACCACCTCTCTCCTCTCCGTCGTTCCTAACGGCCAGTCTCATGCGACCAGTGCGGCCGCCGACCAACGGCATCGTCATTGATCCATTCCTAGCGTCGCTGTTGTGAATTGGTTTCGAGGCGGACACCTTCTCCAACGTCTAGCGTAACATGACTAGGACCATGGCCACGGCACCGACGCGACGAGAAATCCAAGAGACCGGGATGCACACCCTTCAATTTTAATATTTTGGTGTGTTGCATATGGGTTATGCCGCCGGCGATCGCGGTCCTCCCCATGGCCGCTGGCATATGCTGTCTGGCGATGATGGAGGTGGCGGTCGTGGATCCGACTCCCGCTCAGATCCGTCGTTGACTTGATCCATGGTGGTCGACAATGCGTGGAGGAGGCGGTGATGGGTTGTTGGAGCCTCAGCTCGTTGGCGTTCCGGCAGATGTGTGCGCCTCGCACGGATCCAACTGGTTGTCAGTTAGGAAGGCATGGCTGCTGGTGAAAACCGAGTTCAAACTTCGGTCATGGAGGGTGATGGTGGCGTCTATGCGTCGTTAGCTTTTTTAAGGCATCGTCGACACAACCATCATCTTCTCGCTCGGGCTGCTCCGGAGGAAACATTAGATCCAGGCCTCCTAGATCGGACGATGGCGATGCGCTGCGCCATTCTCCCCTTGGGGCATCGTCTTTGGAGCATATGTTGACTGGTGGGGCTCTAAGGTGGAGCCGTCTGGTTCTTACCGCATCGACAACGGTGGGTCTCGGTGGTGCGGAGCCGCGGAGTCTTGACGGAGGACGCGTGCTGAGGTGCGAGCGCAGGGTGGACGAGGAGGACGAGCTGTCTGGCACCATGGTAGTGTCATTGGCATGATCGACAAAGTTTATGTTGTAAACAACCATAACACGGTAAACGAGAACGGTAATAATTGCAACACATAGTATGACGGAGAAGTTTGTGCACACATTAGTCGTTACAAGGATAACAGTTGTTATTGCACATGGTAAACGAGAACGGTAAACGAGAACGGTTGTTATTGCACGAAGTTTATGTTGTAAACAACCATAACACGGTAAACGAGAACGGTAATAATTGCAACACATAGTATGACGGAGAAGTTTGTGCACACATTAGTCGTTACAAGGATAACAGTTATTATTGCACATGGTAAGACATCTTGTTCCAATAAGAAAGATTAGAAACACGTACCCTTACCTATGGCGGAAGAATGAATGACCAACATAAACATTAGGTTGTGTCATGACCTGCGTACTGACCTTTTCTTCTAGAGAAAATAAACTATTAAACACAAATTGGTTAGATATTCTGATGAATGCATACTACTTACGAATTTTAAAGGTCAGATCTTCTTTCATATAGAAACTAAACTATGGAATAACATAAAGGGAACATCAAGTTATGGTTGCTTCATGGTCTTCTTGACGTTCAACGATGTCATTGTGTCTTCCACTAATCCATTGCATTCTTGAGGAAGCCAAGTTATGGTCGATTGCAGGTGCCAAAATACTTGGGGAGCATTTTGTAGCCTAGGCTAAATTTTGCGTTTCGTGTGGCAGGCTTAATAAATGTTAGCCCGTTGCAAACGAGTTTGGGGCCACTTCTGGCACTTATTTTGGTGGCATGTGAAGGTTTTTCTGCTAAGGGTGGGCAACTAAACTCCCCTTTGTATGGTGGCATGCATAAAGCCTATTTTACCTCTGCTAATACACACTTGTTTGGATGCACACATGAGACTCTCATAATCTTGCCATGGTTCAAACACGGTGAGTTTACCATGCCATTGCATGTACATCTGATCATAGATGAATCAGAAGAACAAGAACTTAATGATCACCATGATCAGTTCGACGATGATGAAATCTTTCACCCTACTCTATCGTACCCGAGGTGCTTCTTATTCTAAATACTTAGCTAGAATAGGCATTGGCTAATGAGCCATGGCAGGATGCATTGGTTGATGAGTCATATCCTTATCAGCCAAGAAGCTCTAGTACTCCTCTTGTGTCTCATTGAAAGTATCATATCCTCTGTAGATGTTGTCGAAGAAACCATTTGACTTGCTCTTGGCAGAATTTCCATGAATTGTAGATTCATGGATGCCTCCCTTTGAACACAACATACCATTAACATGCCACAAGAAGGACAAGTAAGAAACATGATCGTAATTATCAATGAAGTCGTAAGAAAGCATTACATGTTCAGACCAAATCAGTAACTAAGAGGAGCAAGCATGATCATTACCAAAAGTGGATTATAACTTCATCCCGCCACTACAACTATGTTGTCAACCTACCACCACAACTTACACTCATCGGTGGCGAAGGAGAACTCGATGAACAAGAGGAAGTAGCCTTGTCACCATCACCGATAGGAGTCCATTGCCTATCCAAGGAGAAACTGCTGCCAGTGAGAAGTGTCGGTTTATTAGCAGTGTCTATGAATGCTGGTGTACTTGTGTGGTCTAGTGATTTGGTCCAACACTTACCATAGAAACACTAGTGGAAAACGAGCCTATAGCACCGGCTTGTAAGGGGCTTTTGCACCAGTTGCACAACCGGTGCAACGCAATCGGAGCTAAAGGCTCCCCCTTTAGCACCGGTTGTGTTGCGAACCGGTGCTAAGACCGGTTGTGTTGCGAACCGGTGCTAAGAGCATCTCTAACAGAGCATGTAAAACTGCAAACCGAAAAACTCGAGTTCAGTCTTCCAAAAATATGTTTACGAGTTGCAAAACGGCTAGCGCAGAACAGATCCTGTAAACTAAAACTGAAAAGCGGAATATTCGGAAAATCATCGTCTTCTTCGTAAGATCTGTCTGCGCTGCTGCCCAGATCTTCCCGCTCGGCCGCCGCCTGCGCCCCTAGCTGTAGCTGCGAGTTTGGAGGTTAGGCAAGGATGGTCGTGTACAAGGAAGAGCCGAACGCGGGGCGCAGTTCCGAGAGCAGCTCGGCCGGACATGGCCGTGGTTGGTGCTGCCGATTGACTATTTGTGATGCTGCTGCTGTGTGTTGCTGCTCAAGCGAGCAGGCCACCGCGCGGCGCGCATGCTGCTAGCTGCTAGCTTGGCCAGTGCTAGACTGCTAGCTGCTGTTCCGGCCGCTGCAGCTCGGCCGCTGCTAGCCGCTGGCCGCCGCTGCCCGTCACAGGCCTGGCCCTTCACCGCCTTGCGCCATGGCTTGTCGTGTACGTCCACCGCGCGTCCCGTCTGCAACCACGAGCTTGGTCCTCGTCGCATAATTTTAGCAAAGCAGCTAGAAATCGGCGGCTGAAGGTGGTTGTACGGACGGCGACGCTGGAAAAGTCCGTTCAGTTTTGGGCCTATAAACCATCCTTTGATCTGTATTAATGCGGGTCGAGTCTAAAATTTTTCGGGCCCCTGAAAAAGTTTTTCGGGCCGGACAACGAGTTCAGTCTCTGTTCTGCGCCACTTTCAACCCGAATCCATAAATCAGCCGGAAAAATACGGTTCCGGCGTGGTTTACGGGCTCTGCTAGAGATGCTCTAAAGGGGTACCACCTGGCGGCTGCCAAGCGCCCACCCGGTGCTAAAGGGTTTGCCGCGGCAGAACCCGCTACCGATGCCATTTTTTATCCAATTTTTTCTAATTATTTTTCACTCCCTTTTTTTTCTATTTTTTTCCTTTTCTAGTATTTTAGTTATTTGACAAGTTTAGTCTCTAACAACACTTAATCTCTAGTCAAATTACTCCAACACTAGCACGCTTAACTTCCGAGTTCCTTCCCATCCCGCTTCCAAGTGCTTCGCGCGCATGTTATTGATATTACTATCATATCAATCCCATTAACAAGTTGGTCATGATATCACACTTCTTTATTGTTTGAATTTTAACTAATATTTTTAATAAATAAAAGTAATAATGTAATAATAATCTTGGATAAATAAATAAACAATATTTTTTTTGCAAAAACCTGAAAATTTGTAAATCTAAAAATTGGCTAACCTTTATGGTTAAGTAATAGTAATCTTTATGCAGGAAGGAATTATTAATTTAAATTTATTTTAAAAAATAAAAAATATAAATTCCCGAATTTCTGGCAAAAACTAATATCTTCATGCTTTCATTGTTCCATTCGGATATAACTTTCTCCCACGGTCATTTTGATATATTATACTTTTTTCTGACGTTGTATGCAAAAGTTAATGTCATTTTACCTTTTTCTAAAAAAAATTACAAAAAAGTCAAAATTAAAATTGGTTAATTTCCCCTAATAGTAGGCTGTGTAACATATAGGAATCTCAAAAGATTTTATTTTTTGAATTTTCTATCATTTTCTTTTGTGTTTTACAAAGCTAAAAAAGACGATCCACGGGGGGTAGTGGGATGCGTGAGGAGCAAAAAAACCTAGAAAGCCTTTTACACCGGTTCGACCTTTTACATCGGTTCGTGCCACGAACCAGTGCTAAACGCCACGCGGCTGACCCCAACCCTTTAGCACCGGTTCGTGGCACGAACCGATGCTAAAGGTCCCGCATGAACCGGTGCTAAAGCTCTGGCCGCTCGAACCGGTGCTAATGCACCCTTTAGTCTGAATTCGTAGCACAACCAGTGCTAAAGCTCCGAACAGCTTCAAACATAAGCCCTGTTTTCTACTAGTGAAAGGGAATGTTGCAACATGCATGTTAGATTTGTCTTTTATGAAACCTTTCTGGTGTTTCTGTGTTTGTGCTGGTTCTAACTCCCAAATGTTTGGCTTCGTGCATGAGTTTCATATTTTGCGTTAAGTAACCCCGTGGTTCTGGCATCAAGTCGCCCATGAAGCCGCTCACCAGCAAGCGCGAGTTCAAGGTGCAGTTTAATTCACTGGGGGCCTCCTCGACCTTCAAAACCTGCCGGGCTTTGCAGGCAGCCGCAGTAGCGAACGCAGGCACCTGCAAAGCCCGCACATTGCATTTGCGGCTGATGCAGGTAATGCGGGAAAGTCCGTGGATGTGTCTACTTGCATCCAGATGTTTCCCTTTTTAGCCAGTGGTTGTTTCACCATGAGACAAACATGCCACCCCCAGTAGTGATGGAGGTGCTACCTGCTAACAAGAGCCTTGAGTTGTTATGCTCAATGAAATTCTGCCATGATTGGGCTAGTTGCTAGTTGAAGGTCTCCCTAAATTTCAATCTTCAAATTCCACGTATTTATATTTTATTAATTTTGTTTAGAAAATCTCTATATATTTCTATTTTCTTGTAATGCCAAAGAGCATATAGCGTGATACTAAAAGGAAAAAAGTTAGGGAAAAATTAATCAAATATGAAGTTATCATCAACAAGCAAAAACCTAAGGGCGGCAGGGGCTTCGCGCTACTTCTTGCCAGAGCAGCGGAGATCTGAAATGAGTGGCAGGTCCGAGTGGCTTTGATGGCGCGGCGGCCGGTTGTGTCCATGGAGGATGGCCCAACGGTCGGATCCCAGGCAGGTGCATCAGGATCTTCTCGTTGCCATTGGTGACATCTCTAATTAGGTTAGTTGGACGGATTCTTCCTGCACAGCCCTATCTTCTGTGTTGACGGGAGTCGCTGATGAGTAGAAACCATGTGCCTCGACATCTTCTTGTTTGGGAGACTACCGCTGGAGAGAAATCCTTTGACCGACTCTTTCGATGTGGATAATGCGGCGACGTATGCAGGCAATGCTAATCTCGTTTGAGGGCATCGTCATAGTGGGGATTCCGATGAGCTTCGAGGTAAACCTCGCGTCAGGCTAGCTAGACCAAAATATGGCGGCGTTTGACGCCACTTACTTTAATGAAGGTATTGTCTTGGAGCTCGTACTTCAGAGAGATGAAGACTAAGAGGCGTGGGGACGTTTGCGCACAATGCATAAAGGGGCGCTTGCTCCGGGGGAAACCCTAGAGCTAGGTCTCCATAATCGAACGTTGGCGGCACCCGATACCGTTGTCTGGTCCCTCCTAGGGTCATCGTTTTGGAGTAGACGAGAGGGGTTCTGAGGTGGAGCGGCATGGATTCTACCACATCGATGGCGGCGGGTCTCGGTAACATGGCTTAGTTGGGGCGATGTCTGACGCGATGGCGGTTTCGACGGCAAGCCTGGTCTCAAACTTCTTTTCCAAAACTGTAAATAAAAACTTCTTTTCTAAAAGAAAAGTAAGAAACACAACGATTCAATTATCTATATTTCCATGTCAAAAAAAATTATCTATATTTCAGAGCAAATTTTTTTTCTCTACTGTTTTTTTTTCTCTATTTTCAAAGCCTCGGTCTCAAGTCTCAACCTCCTCTCGCACACAATCTCTTGCTCTGGCTCTGCCTCGTCTCTCCCCAAGTACCGATCCATTTTGTCTCTGCTCCACAACGGAAAGGCCGCCGCCTCCGCCGATCCCGGCCGTTTCCGCCACCTCCTGCTGCTGCCGCTCACCGGCGCGACTTCGTATCGGTCTCCTCCGCCGATCTCCGGCCGCTGTTGTGCTCTGTTCCCCCGCACGCACCCCTGTGTCAAACCCTAGATGCGCACGGAGTGACCGGTGCGGCCGCACGGCGACCGTCGGCGTCGCCGGCTGCGCTTTCCATGTGCTTCCCCGGCCTCCTCCTAGATTCTTGTGTCGCCTCCCCACCTGCCTCGGCTCTCCTCCCCGCGCGCGCCGTCGGCCCTTGTCCGCAGACTCCGCGCCCGGTAGCCGGCTGTTGCCGTTAGCCTTGATCTAAAGCATTCATCTTCTTCCTGAGAATTAATCGCCGAGCATTCGGCCGGCGACCATGGCGGGGCTCGCTAGAGTTGAACCAAATCCGCCATGCCTCGGTCTTCCCGAGGAGATCTTCGGCTGGGAGATCTTGGTGCGCCTGCCCGCCAAGGACGTCGCGCGTTGCCGCGCTGTCTGCCGCGCTTGGCGCCGCCTCGCATCCACCCGCGACTTCCTCCTACTGGTGAGTACCGGCTGCTACTGCGCATGAGGGGCTTGTGCCGTGAGAAAGAACCCTGCTACGTCTTCGCATTGGGCTGCAACCAGGTGTGGCCGAGGAGCATAGGGCGTCCGCCAGAGCAGGCGGCCTTCTTCGACGCATCTGTACTGGTCAGTGGTAACCTGCATTGGAGTTGGTGGCCGCTCCCTGTGAAGCATGATCAGACCGAAAAGACCATAACGGTTTTCGACACCACATCCGAGTCGTTCCGACTGATGCGTGGTCCAGTCGTTCAGACAAGCACTGCATACCTCTATGAGGTGGACGGCACACTCGGCATCTACAGCTGCAACGATACCATCACGACTGTTGATATCTGGTTGATCAAGGACTATGATACTGAGGTCTCGTCCCATAAATACCATGCCAAATTGCCGGTGGCAGAGATAACGAGGCATGAGCTCCGGGATGTGATGGTTGTACATGAGGGGAGAGACGTGTTTGTGCTCTACAGTTTTGGACAAAATCTGTTTCTTGTTGACACTGATGGGAAATTGCTGACAAGTTTGCAGTTGGATGCCGCCATCGTCTTTCCAGCTACACATAGGATCAAGCAAAGCCTTGTTCAACATAGCTTCTTTTCAGCACTGCAGGATGCCTCTTTGAATGCCTGGTCCTTCATCTGATGTCTCGAGAGAGCTGCCAAGTCCTTGTTGCTCTAGTTGTCTTGTCTATGAACTGGATGAAGTTTGTCCTCTCATCTACCCTTTTCTTCATGTAAGAATTATGTTTGCAAATTACTTAGCTGGTTGCAGGAGTTATGCTCAGGAAAGTATTTGGCAGCAACTTGTCCATTCTCTGCTTGGACTCAAATATATAATAAATATGCAAATTCTACTACATCTCGAGTAAAGCCAGTATCCCGCATGTCTGCAATACTCTGAGGTAGATACTCTGTTTGTTGATGTCGCTCAATTTCTGACTGACGAATGCTTTACCGCCACTATGTCAAATTTGTAGACTTTTGTTTATGCCGTTGTCAGATGATTTTAGATGATCTAATCTTGCTTAGGATTATGTTTTCTTGGACTTAAGATTCTGTGTTGCCTCTATTTAGTTTTGTGCCATTCTGAAGACATGGACATGCTTAAGTGCTCTCCACACATGCTACATGAAATGGTTGGCTTTAGACAACTATTTATTGAAGAGTCGTATCTTTGTTCTGTTATGTAGTATAATAAGTCCATTTTATTTGGTTAGTATAAGGAGTAAGCTCACCGTTATCTTTTTATACTAAAAGACAGGCAGGGCAAGTTGCTGGGGGAACTCCCATTGTGAATTTGTGATGGCCATAGTCTCTAACATATATAAAGATTGATCCAAACAAAGCCTTGTTCCACGTGTCCTCTTTTCCACCTACAGGGTGTTCTGAATGCTTCATCTTATGACTACTGTGAGTTTGTGGCTCTAGTGTGCTTCTGTACTTCTGCGTTATGTTAGTTTATGCCCACAAGTTTTTTTTCTCTTTTGACCATGTATTATGTGCGGAAACTACCGTAGCTAGAGTCATAACAGCAATGCAAGAAACTTCAGCAGATTTAATTCATGATTAATTAACTAAAGATCCAATATGGTTGATTCAAATTTCAGTGAACATTACACTGAGTTCTCTATCATGCAGGACAACTCCCAAGCCAAAATTATTTCTAGATAAATTCTGGAATTTAAATATCCCAACATGTGTCTATTCCGATGATAATTCTATATCTTGAGATCCATAAACCCTAAATAGAAAAATCAAATTTTGTAGCAAGGTGCTCTGCAGTAACATTACAATGAATTTTATTTGGTAGCATAACATTTGTATTCTTTGTTTGTTCCCAATGTATGAGATACCACTAGTGCACAAGTCCATACATTGTGGTAACTACATGCTTGCTTATGTGCTGGTGAGTGCTGGATGATGAATGTTTAACTGTCCTTTTACTATTGAATCTTGTCAACCCATGTAAAGGCTATAATGTGCTTCACAAATGTTTGGTGAAACTCGGCGCATTTTAGCCAAATATTCAGGGAAGGCTAACCTTTGCATACTAAGAGACATGGTTATGTATGTCTTCTTTGAAACGGTTATCATGTGTATGATACAATTATCAACTCCATCATTTATATTTTAGTGCTACCTAACCTTCTTAAGGGATGGTTTATTCGTCTAGAGGCCTCAATGCTATGATATTGTACCTGAATAAGATGATTGAGGAGTATTGAAACAAAAATTATCCACTTTGGATTCTAGAGTAGGCCAATGCACAGTAATTTTGGGAATGTAAGATTCTTAGTCAGGTTTCAGTATGATTTGTAACCCAGCCAAGCGCCAGATAGGTGGCCTCCCTAATATTTCAGTATGTGTTGACTGCTGGTTGATGGTGCTTACTGCCAATATAGTCCCATGAACAAAATCTAGAAATTCGTTTCCTGATGATATTTCTAGAACCATCTGTTAATTGACGAATTGATATTGACTTCATTTTTGAAAGGAAAACACTTGTAATCCGTCGGCCGATCGAGTCGCAAAGATCGGTCGTTCCGTCTGGATCGCGTTTCCCGCTGGACCACCTTCCGCCCGCTGACGTAGCCCCTCGCATGTAATCGGGTGTCCAACTGCCTCCTTCTATCTCAATAAACGAGCATGCATGCGCATGTACTCACATATTTAGCTAGCTGCAGCGCCATGCATGCTAGTATATGCATGCATGTAGTCTAATTTGGCAGTTTGGCTGATGCCGTGATGTGTGCTACCTAAATGGATACGTGCATATGGCTAGATGCTGGCTAGTTCGCTGAGCCCTATCACTCTCTATGTTGTTTGTTGGTTCGTCACGTTGTCGTCCGAGCATGTTCGCGACCATCCCGATCTAGGCGGCACTTATCCTATTCAAGTATGGAGACCTTCGAGACTACTTCTGCGATGTCGTCCGACCCTTCCGATGACCGTGACTACCATAATTTTGGGGAGATGATAGACCGGTGGGGACGCCCTGTTGTCGCATGATATAGTCCCTAGGGGCCTTCGGCAAGCAGAGTTCATGTCCGACGGGTTCGGTTCGGCAAGTCGGGCTGCCATGGACGATGGTTTGAGGTTAGTGATTTTTTATTGTTGTAATCGTCCGTGTCTTTTGTAAAAATAGTTGTTGATTTTTATTGTAATTCAGTTCGTGGCAAATTAATTGTTGCTTGGCCATTCTTGCATTGCTTGCAAACATATGTATTTTTTTGTTATAATCGTTTGTGAGTTTTGTAAAAAATAGCTGGTGTTTTTTTGTTGTAAACAATGTTAATTAATGTTGTAAACACATTGTTGTAAACACCCAAAAAATGTTGGATTTTTTATAATTATTGTTGTAAATACCAAAATAAATTGTTAATTATGTTTATAATTATTGTTGTATATATTTTACTGATTTATTGTAAATACCCAAAAATAATCTGTTAACTTTGTTTATAATTATTATTGTGAATACTTTACTGAGTTGTTGTAGATACATTTTTGGTAGGAAAAATATTCATATTGGAATAGTTTTCCTTTTTGAAATCGATGTTGATTATTTCTATAAATATCCTACTTTATTGTTGATTTTATTGCACATTAATTATTGAGAATATATTACTTATTTGTTGTAAATATATTCTGCACCGGTAATCAGTAGTTCTGAAACAATTATTTTTTAAAATATTGTTAACTATTATTGTAAACATCTCAATTGGATTATTTTTGTTGTAAACTACCCAACAACATCACATGGTGGGATCCAGTACGTGACCAATTGTATCAGCATTTAGTGCTTGACTCCATTCACGTAAGCAAAGTAGTACCAAAAGTAGCCTCTACTTGCGACGTGAATAGTGACCAAACATATCTCTACGGTTGGGGAAAGCTACTTGCTTGCAGTGTTCACACTAGCCTGAAACAGAGCTGACGGAACCGCAGCGCTGAAAGCGACGTGCATGCAGGAGGCCAATCCCGAAGCGTTGGATGCGGCGATCGAACGACGGCTGGAGCAACCGATCCCGCGCATCGCATCGGTTGGCCGACGCTCAGCACGGCCCTTTTTGAAATCGTGTAAACACTATGAAATGCTTCAACTCCACACATGTCCTTGTCCCTGCTGATTTGCATTGGACTTTGGACCATCAACATCTGATGCACTGTCGAGTCAGGTGGTTGGTGCTTCATTACCAACCTTGCTGTTCTTGCTCTGCTGCATCATATATAAGTGTAATCTCCATGAACTTCATGAAGTTTGTGCTCACAAGTATTCTTTTGTAGATATATGCATGCAAACTATTTGGCCAGATTTTTGTTAGTAGAAGTACTGATCATGAATCTACAAGTGTTATTTGGTCGCATGTTATTTGGATACTCTGTTCTCGGATGAAAAATCTAGCACATCCAGATGAAAAGCACAAGTAGTGCATATTCGATAAACCGAGGGGCTCAGGTTGTTGACGTGGTTGATGATGCGTTGACTGCTGGTAGATGTTGGTTTACTGCCAATATAATCCCATGAACAAAATCATCTAGAAATTCGTTTCCTGACGGTGCTTCTAGAACCATATTTTTAAGATGAATTAATATTGACTTCATTTTTTAGATTGTGTAAACACTAGGAAATGCTTCAACTCTGCAAATGCTCACTGAAATATTAGGACAGTTTTTTGGAAACCTGCAAACCTGTACCAATTTTTCATAGGTAATTTTTGGAAAGTAAGATTAGTAAAATATGTAACCCAGCCACGCGGCCAGATCGGGGACCTGTCTGCTACGCCTTTGCCTTCTAGTTATCCATGGTTATGTTTACATTACAGTGAACTAGTGTACATCCCAATTCTGTGGCAGCATTAACATAAGGCCCTTTGGCGCCTGCCCTAGCCCAAAGCTTGGGTTCCTCTTAGATGCGCAAGGTCTTATTGATGGCTGAGCACCTTCAAATTTCAGATCATCCAAGGCGTTAAAAGGGTTGCCTAGGCGAGGCCTTTATGCAGGGGGGCTGTTCTCGGTCTGCCGGCAAGTCTTCTTTCGTGGACATATGCAAACTACTTGGCCTAATTCATGATAGCAGAAACAATTTTGTTATTTTTTACCAAAACGGTTTGATTTGTTTTCTTTTTCAGAAAGGAAAGTATTATGTGATGGAGAACGAACTTTGTGGAATTTGCAATTTGCGCTGATCATCTACCTTTTCCGCATCAACAGTGCCTGTATGCGATGTTGTTATCAGTTGTACAAGAAACTGTTGTGACGTGCAGCGGTCAATGAAAACACTGAATCAACTCCATGCATATCATATATAGAACCGCACTCACACCCATTGAAATGCTACTAGATAATCCTGAATGCCTGACTAAGATTGTACAATTGAAAGACGCTTCTTACTTGGCGGGACATTTCAGCATAGCAACTGTTGGAATTGCCTCTGAAATTGGGCTAAAAAATCACGACTCATTAATCGCTTGTCCAAGTGATTGAGTTGTGCTAGGTGTATCTATGATTTTCGTTTTATAAAACACAAAGTGCTCAATATGTAAACCAAAAAAAACTATGGAGTACTTTATTCTCATACCCTACCAAGAAATGCTTTAAATGTCAACTTATACCACAAGTCCTTTTTTTTGCGGGCTACTTATACAACAAGTCTTATTAGTACAAAAAAATTCACAAGCCTGCTAACAAAGCAGATAATGTCAATAAAAAAAGGGTTTAGGAGTCATCAGGAAGACTGATTCAACAAACAGCCCCGCAGCATTTAGCACTATGTAAACCAAAAGCAACTCAATTGGTTGCTCAAGGTACATAAAATGGTGTTTGTATTTTCTAGATTTGTCCACCAAACAAGAGATGGCAAAAAGTAAACATGACAAACTAGTAAGCTATCACTAGACTGGCGTAAACGTTTCAATGTGGTTAACCTTGTGATGGAGCTAGCTAAGATGTACTAACCCTTGTGATGGAGCTAGCTAAGATGTACTAACCCGCAGAACGACGCTGCAATTTTGGAGCATAATGCTAACTATGATGGACGCTGCTACGCATCGACGCCGCACGGGAGTGGCGGGCATGCGACGGCCCATATAGTTGTCTCTATTTTAGACGCGGGACAGCCCAAATGTGTCAGACCGTGTGATGGCTGCCATTTTATTTTGTGTGGTCCATTCTGCAACTAGCTTTTTTGTGTTAGACTCGATGGGTGAGTTTTGATTTTTTTTTTCTCCATGCAACCGTACATGCTCTCTTGTGAGCTCCCAAAACAACTGAAAAATCTGTTTATCGGAGACAACTACTCCTGTCTTTCTCAAGTCTACAAGAATATCTGGTACGGTACACAAAAGGAAAGTAAATTTTAACATTCATGTCTCTATATACCATTCAGGTAACAAACAGTTAGTAGTGTTAGTAATTGCCAGGTTAATTAAGTCTGACTCCCACATTAATTGAGCATAGATGCCATATTCAACCGTTACTGAAGTATTACATGAGAATTTAATTACCTAGTTAATTAAACTTTGTTGCCCCATTATTTTTTCCATGCTGCCAGATTGTCAGGTTCAACTGTTAGTACATATTAATTTGGTTTCACTTGCCAGATTAACTAAGCTTAACTACCGGATTAACTGAACTTAACTTCCAGGTTCAATCGGTAATCTAAAAAATCTGTAGTACTAGTTGGATAAAGCCATCGTCCTCCAAAGAAAAAGCAAGGCAAAACGCAACCACTCCAGATTAAGTTCACATGCAAAAACGGACGAGCATCTCACCAAAAAAAAATTAGGAGTGTGACAGATCGAGATGAGCAAGTAGAGGAAAAATCTGTCACAAAATGCTCCGGATGTGCTCGAGCGCTGTGTTGGCGGCGGCCGCAGTCGCGCAATCGAGGAGGTGGACGGGGCAGAGGTCGCGTTCGTCGGACCGGGCTTCTCGCGCGCCGCGGCCACCCGGCGCGAGCCCATGGCCGCCTCTTCTCGCGTACCGTGGCCTGCCGATGCTAGTCCATGGAGGCCTCCTCTTGGTGCTTTTTGGCGGCGCCCTCAGCGATGCATGGTCTCCGGCGGCCTCTCCTCGCACTCCTCTCCGGCACAACATTCTGAATATATATTTCCGGCGAGGCAACATGTTTGTTTCATCTATCTACTACTAATAAAAGCCCCAGAGGGGCTGATCCGGACAATCAGGGACACACGATCAGTTCATCCAACGCACCACATCGTTTCTATGTTTGATGGAGCGGAACACCCATCCCCACGCACGGCTCTGTTTTTTCAATCGGTACAGCTCACCCACTAACACCCATCCCACGCACGCCATGTAAAAAAAAAAAAAAACCCCACGCACGACAACCGTCCAAGACCATCCCGATCGCTAGCACGCAGCGCTCCCGCTCGCCAGCCACGATCACCGCCGCAGCACTCCCGCTCGCCATCGAAGCGCTCCCGCTCGCCACAGCTCCTCTCGCCGCCGCAGCACTCCCGCTCGCCAGCACTCCTGCTCGCCGCCGCAGCACTCCAGCTCGCCAGCACTCCTGACCGCCACCGCAGCACACTCCAGCGTGACAGCATTCCCGCTCGCCAATCGCCTCCGGAGACACTCCCACACGCCGTCGGAACACTTCCAGGCAACAACACCCGCACTCTAGCCAATCGCCACCGCAGCACTTTCCCGGCGCCATGGAGACAACATTCTGCCGCACGCACCTGCAATTCCTTTAGGTCAGACAACTTGAAATCTCCCTCAATGTATGCATCTACAACTTCATTCTTCAATAAATTGCCTACCTTTGTATACCTGCATCTCAGGGCAGCAGGGGAGCTAGGATGAGACTCCCTGTTAAGCATGAATGCCATCTAGAAACTGGAGAATGGGCTTTCACAACTCAATGCTCTCTTAACACTGCAGGTAAAATAATCAGAATGAGTTGGAAAGTATGAAAGGGAATTCTATAAGACAACTCTTCTATATATAATTCAGCAGTCAACTTCTGGTATAATAGAATCGGTTTTCATAACTGAATGCTCTCATAGCACTGAAAGAACTGGTATATGTAATCGGTTTTCAGAACTAAGTTCTCTCGGTCAATATTTTGTCTTACTAAGAATTGAGATTCAGGAATCACCTTCAGTACAATAGCTTCATTCCGGCTTAAACATATCAGTACTGAGTTGGCCGAGATTTGTGGAGAACCATCAACACTATCTGAACATGGATTAGTATGTCAAAAATCTCCAAACACATCTAGGCCATAAGCTTGGGATGAGGATACAAATGCTGACTGCCAAAAACATGCATGCCTTTCAATCACAACTCATCCACGTAGGCAAAATTTTAGAACAGGAGGACTGCAAGTTAGAGGCTATTGTCCAGCAAGAAATATATACCAAACAAATTAGTTCATCCTATGTGATGAAAAGGCATCAGAGTTCAGAAAAATGCAGATTTCACATTCGAGAATTAACAAACTTCAAATATCACAAGTTTTAGCATGCATTTTTCACATTGAATAATTCATACTGATGTGTCCTATCCCTGCTACAATTTCATACAAAGATCATGAAAGCATTGTGTAATTTTTTATAACACGAACTGATTACCTCATATCAAAGATTACCTGTGGAAACCAGAGAGGCCACATGGAATCTTTCTTATTTTCTACCCTGCAATCAGGGACATGCACATATGAGCTTAATATTTCAAACTTGAATGGCAAAGACACATTATGTCAGGTTCCAAGATAAGTAAAAGGAAAAAAAAAACTTCTCAGCATATCATGCCCTCCATGTTACAAAAAGGTAGCCTCCATCTTAATTCTTAAATGAAATGATACATAATAAAAATGAAATACAAAAGAGGGATGCCTTTTTAGATGAAAAGGTAACGTGGTATTAGATCCCGTGCCTTTTTAGATGAAAATTGGACAGCATGGTACAGAAGTGTGTACCATGCCCAAAGCCATTCATCTAAGCAGTAGTTAAAAAAAATGTGGGAGTGCAAATAAAGACGAGACGTAGGCAGAGAGCATATGAAGGTGCACGGTTACCATGCAAAACTTACCAGAAAATATGAACCACATGACCATAAGGGGAAGAATAATACACATGTGCTGACCTGCAGCTGTATCTGTACTACATGCTTGGCCCTCTTTATTGACCAGGTGACCCAGAATAGATACCCATTCACAACAATCCCGGCGAGAGATTTTTCACCCTTACTACTGACTTTTTTGACTCTAACCTTCCATTAGTTGTTGCAAGCCTGATAGCAAATTCAGATTTATTATACTCTTTTATCCAAATGTATTAATGCAACAAACTTTGTAACATCCTAATGTGCTTTACGAAGGGTTTTGCAATATATGTACATACTTTGTTTATCCTAATGCTTTGCTACAATTGCACGATAGTGCAATCAGATATCCATATGTCTGTTATGGTGCTGCTAGAGGGATGGCGCGAGAGGGCCGGCCGGGGGCCTTGCCCACGGCCGGTGGCAAGAGGGAAGGGATTTCCTTCTTAATTCTTGCTTGATTAGATTGATACATCTCCTCTCCTTATATAGAGAGGTTTACTTGACCCCTAAGCAAGCTACCCTTATCTCTAATTAACCCTAATACTAATGGGCTATAGCGCCAGCCCAAGCCCATTACGTACTCTAACACTACACCCCACCTGGACACGCAGCTCGTCCTCGAGCTGCAACCTAAACAAACCATGACTCGACGCAACACAAACCTAACACCTAAAAACGAGCCTTTTACATCTCGGCTTGTTTTATTACTCTCAACCCGAAATGGACTGGGACGCTTTATTGTTGACCCCTGAACATAAAGTGGACACCATCCGCCCATCGGACGTGCACCAGTACAGCCACCTGGATCCCATGGAAACCAGTGGGGCAAAAGGAGCCCGTGCGGCGGCCGGCGGTGGAATGCAGTGGTGCTACGCGGTGCGCTCCTGTCGGTGACACCATGCCTTCTCCCCGCCGGATGACTATTGATGGCGCAGACTTTGAGGTCGCTGCCCGCGGGAAAAACAGCATGTCCGCCGCCCGTGGGGGAAACCGCACGCCCAAGATCCCCGACGAAGCGGACGAGATCGAGGTCCGTTGCGCAACGAAGCGCAACTTGGAGGAGCTGCGGTTGCGGATCACGCATCTCCCGCACATGCCGACGCACTAGGAGGCCGCGCGCAGCGGCCTCGCGGCCTCGCCGCCGCCGACACGTGGCGGATAGCGATCCAAGCCGGAAGCGGTGACGGCGACGGATGGAAACGGACTCGGTGGAAGGGCATCCCGGCGGTGTCGGTGTAGAGCCCGGGGCCAAGGTCGCTCCCACACCGCCGAAAGCGCGGGACGGCGTCGGTGGCGGCGGCGGCCCGCCGCTGCGGTGTTGGTGGCGACGGCACGTCGTCTGCTGTCGTTGCGCTGCCCACCGAACGGCGAGGGACAGCGTCGGTGAGGACAGCGAATGCAGCCGGCGGCGTTGGTGGCGGCGGCGCTGCTGCGCCGTTGCCGCAGCGTCCTGGCGGGGAAGAAGGCGGCCGGCTCCGCGACGGGGCCCGCGAGGGGCCGGGACGGCCACGGGAACGAGGGCGGCGGCGGCGCCGGCCGCTGCCGGCGAGGCCACGGCCGCGACGGGGCCCGCGAGGGGATGGGACGGCCACGGTAACCGGGCGTGAGTGGTGGCGGCGACCACGGTGGAGATCGCCGGATGCGGCGGCCGCCACGGCGAGGAGCATCGGCCCGGTGGTGGCGGGCGGTGGCGCGGCGGCGGCGGCCCGTAGGGGCCGGCCAAGTAGAGGTGGATCTCCCGGACCGCGGTGGCGAGATCGCGGAGGGCTGCGGTGATCTCCGCCGAGGAGAGAACGGCGGGGACGTCGGAGTGCGGCGGCGGCGGGTGGGAAGAACTCGGTGGAGGGCTGGACATGATCGAACCCGGGAAAGGCGATACCAAGTGTTATGGTGCTGCTAGAGGGATGGCGCGAGAGGGCCGGCCGGGGGCCTTGCCCACGGCCGGTGGCAAGAGGGAAGGGATTTCCTTCTTAATTCTTGCTTGATTAGATTGATACATCTCCTCTCCTTATATAGAGAGGTTTACTTGACCCCTAAGCAAGCTACCCTTATCTCTAATTAACCCTAATACTAATGGGCTATAGCGCCAGCCCAAGCCCATTACGTACTCTAACAATGTCATCATCCAACCGCACTCCATTTCAGGATATAACCAACAAGCAAAGCCAGGGTAGGTGAAAAGAAGTGCAACGGTGAGCAGAAAATTATGGTGGTATACTAAAGTGTGCTCTATATGCAGATCCTAAAGAGGTCAAGAGGCGGAGAGACAGAGAAAGTTATGCACAAAATAAAGACGAGATCTTAAAGCGCTGACGGCAATCATGGGAACTTAAAAAACAGTCAACAAGCACTGTCAATGACGAAAACATGTTCTGTCCTACGCAGGCCATTACACAATCGGGAGTCACCCAAATACAAACTGAAGGTCATGTGTCCTATACTTGCAACATATAGAACACAGGTTGTACATATATGAAATACTGATTTTATAGTTGCAATGTATTGATAGGTATGGCTCCAGATCAACGCGATGCATCTCAAATATCTGTGCCACACACTTCACAGCAACATGAGGTCTTTTCTTTGGTGTGTGGTGACGATGAGTCCGACTGGCTGCATAGAAATGATGCATACCAATTACCAAATGCAGGAAACTGCAAGAGGAAATGCCCACACAACAGGATCCCCACCCAATTATCTGGTAAGCCATAGGTAGCTTGTACCACTAACTAAGTTATATTATTGCAGTGGGGTACTAAATTCATTACATCTATTTTATTCCTATTATTATACTCCCTCCGTTTCATTCTATAGTGCCTATAGATTTTCTGCATTTGTTTCATAATATAAGAGTAAATCTGTGTTTATTTGCAATATCTCGTCCGTTTCTGTTTTGACTTTCCTTATTTCTCTCCTACTCCGCAAAGGACTCCACAGCAGGATCAAGGGATCGGCAGATCGGGAGTATTTCTGAGATCGTGGTTCGGCTTTTTAGGAGGTTTTGTGTTAAAAAAATGAGTTGCGCTAATTACCATGCAGAAAATCTATAGGCACTATAAATTGAAACGGAGGGAGTATGTTGCAGCCGATGTGTTAGATTCGTGGCGAGTGACAAGTGGCATTCCACCGTGTAACCATAATTCTGATCCTTATGACTATGTCTACCACAATCTACCAACCAAGCATCATGTGTTGAAGCCAGTAAAAGATTGTGAACATTGCGGAGCAATGAGGCTGCAATATGAGGGTTCCGCTTTCTGTTGCAGAAAAGAAAATGTCAAGATAGTTACACCAGAAGTTCCTAACAAGTTGCGCCGGTTGTTTACAAGTCAGGTTGATGCTGATGCAAAAATATTTCAGAAAGCACATACGATATTTCAACACCCACTTCTCCTTCACAAGGCTTGGAGTCACCGATTGGGTGTTCGCGCAGGTCCTGACGTTCTGATACACGACGCGAGTGAGGCTCCTGCGCCAACCCCGCGCCTAGGGTTCCGCCCCGGCGCCGCCGCCGCCGCCAAGCCCTCCCCCGTCTCCGCCCCCGCCCCTCCTCTCCTCCCCCGGCGCCCCGGCCCTCGCTGTCGCTCCCCGCGGGCGACAGGAGGGCCCCTCGTCACCCAGCTTCTCCCGTCTCCCTCCTCCGTCCTCCCCTGCCGCCACCGTCGGCGCAGGCCGCCGGGCAAAGCCCCGTGCGGTGCCGGCGGCGGTGATGCCCCTACCCGCGCGTATGGAGGGGGAGCGCGGGGCTCCCTCGGCCGGCGGCGGTGCTCCCTGGATCGACGGTGGTTCCGGCGGTGGCGAGGCTCCTTGGGCTGCGCAGCGCCGGGCGGCGAGCTGGTGATGGCGTCGCCGGTTGGCGGCGGGGCGACGAGGCAGCGCCTGGTGGTGCCCTTCCGGCCCAGATCCGGGCCCTTTGGGCCCCATCTGGGTCTCGAGGGGCTGGTTCCGAGCGGAGCTGCCGCTTCCGGTGGGCAGGGCAGGTGGCCGGAGCTGAGCATGGTTGTGGTGGCGGCGCGTGTCCTGCAACATCCCGACGGGGGCTTCACGAGCACGGGCCAGGTGGGTCCGTGCTTGGCCGGGCCGAGTGGGCTCGGTATGCCCCTCGTCGGCATGTCCGGACCGGTACCGCCGGCGGCGGTGGAGGTGGTTCCCTCCTGCGTGTCCAATACCTCGCCATTCCTCGGTTTTGGGATCCTCCTTGGTCCTGCTGGCTTCGGTTCGTTGGTCGCGGTTTGACGGCGGTGGTGTCCCTATGGCCGTGGTGGCGCAAGTTGGTGGGCGGTGTGTTTGGTGGAGCACGATGGAGCTTTCGTGGCAGGGTTGCGAGGGTCGGGAGAAATCTCTGTCGGTCTGGCCGACACCGACGCGGTGACGCCTGCGGGCGCCATCTTCCCTTCCTGAAGGGCGTTGGGTGAAACCTTCCTCCCTTGTCCCTGCGCGTACGGGGAAACCCCGAGATTAGTCGGGCAGACGGCGTCGTTATCGTCGCATCCCTTCTTGGAGGTGTTGCTTGGTACGCAGGGCTTCAATGTGCTAGGAACGTGGTGGGAATTCTCCGGAGGGCGCAGCGGCTATAGGGCATCTTCATTTTCGTCGTTCCGACCTTGTCGACCTTTTTTCTCCTTTCTTTCTTTTATGTTTTCTTTTGGGCGTGCTTGTGCTGATGCCCCAGCAGTTGAACCTTGTGACAGTTGTACCGTGTGGTTGCTATATTAATATAGCGGGGCGAAAGCCTATTTCGAGGAAGGCTTGGAGTCACCCTTGA
This sequence comes from Lolium rigidum, assembly GCF_022539505.1. Taxonomy (NCBI): domain Eukaryota; kingdom Viridiplantae; phylum Streptophyta; class Magnoliopsida; order Poales; family Poaceae; genus Lolium; species Lolium rigidum. The sequence continues at coordinate 274,624,930 of NC_061510.1, forward strand.
TAAGACGGTCAGCAATGGGGCGAGAACCGGTGTGTATACATTTGTAGCACAAGGGGCAATGTATTATAAGATGGACGATCTGGTGCCTGGTGATCAAGGACCTAGACATCTCCAGCTCTACCTCTATGATACAGATGAAACCTTGGAACATAGAGTCAAGCAGTCTCCTGATCTTGATATCAATATCATACGGAAGATTCTAGAGATACTAGAGGACAACCCATATGTACAGACCTTTAAGAGCTGTGGATCTGTTACGAATCTAGAAGAATATAGGATATCCCTTAACACAGATATAAGACTGGACCAACAAAGATACAATGCCCCAACTGCTTCCCAGGTGGCCGCGATGTGGGTTGAAGGGAGTGAGCCACAAAATATTTTTGATAGGCAAGTTGTCGTGTATGGCAAAGGGGACCGTCCTATATATATTAGAGCTTACTATGGTTGCTATGATCCTTTGGCATATCCATTATTTTTCCCGAGAGGGGAGACGGGATGGAATCGTTGGATACCATATGAGACACCACCTAAAATCACTCAAGAGGACAACGAGGGTGACATCGAGCGTGAAGACTTGGAAGGTCTAGATCGGAGTTCAAATGTACACCTGGAACAAAACACAGATGAGGTAGCAGGTAATTATCCGCATGCTTTCAACGTGTTTCACATCTTATTCATTGTTGGTAGATAGTTGTTCTTAATTTGTCTGATGCGTACTCTCTCTTTTTTTCTGAAACTGCTCCATTTTCAACTAATTTGGCTTGTAGTTATGCAAATTCAAAAGCAAATTTATATCTCCGCAGTGCAGATCACACTAATGTCATGTAATGAATGGCCAGAAAACTAGGAGCATACAACAGTAAAATAACATGTGGTAGAAGTGATAACACCTTTCGAGATATACAGAAAATGTGGCAATAATTTACCTTGCTGACGTTTTCTCAACACCAAATATATTTCCAAGACTATCCAACAAGCTCCCAGAAACGTTGGATCTGCTTTTCACGAATTTCCTGTACCAGAATATAACCTTTGCGTGCAATGATAGCCATATCAGATGTTGGATCCTTGAGTGGCATTACAGGCTCTGCTTGCTTTGTGAATACAACTCGCCCATCCAGAAACGGAGATTTCATATCTGCCAAAGATAAGACCATCGGCTTGCTAAAGTTCAACCCTATCAAATTATTATAAACATGTATAAAACATTGTAGAAAAGAAAACATTAAGGTAATGACAAGGCCAGGTCAACTGATCTAAAAATATTACAAGTATGAATACATCGTGGGGCACAAAAGATCAAATTTAAACTGCACGCGGTGTCCATCGATTCCTGTATACCAGTTAAGGCAACACACAGTTCACAGCTAACAGAAAGACATACTCAATTATTCACGTTGCTTTACATATAAAATATTTATCTTTTGGGCTATGTATATCCATCAGACAACCGATGAGACTTGGGCGTGTTGATATAGTGAGAAGGTTCAGCTAACGCCCATGCTACAGTCTATTGTATATACGTGTTGTTTAACTATTATGTTAACATATGGCAAAGAGGTCTATTCCCACTAGGATGCCGAACTACTGATAAGGGTGCTGTAGATGATTCAGGGGGTGAAATTTTATCCAACCAAGTTAATGCCGTTAACTCTGTTCTCCAATCTTACTTTCAGTTGCTCTTTCCTATCAATCTAGCTATATATATACTAATATATACCTGACGAAGCAGTCCATCTATTTTTCTTTAATTTGTAGTACTTCATACCGATTTGTGTTTTTTTACAGTCGCTAAAGATAAAAGGAAAAATGGATGCGAACATTTCTTGCTTAATTTACATCCTTGTATAGTCTAGAAAGATGATTACAATCCAAACTCTACAGCCTCATCTAGAAAAAAATTGCTTCACACGGATGTGTATTTTTACAAGGTGAAGCAGTTAACTTTGATTGTATAGTATACCAAAAGGGGGGTCACGCATGGACGGAGAGAGACGAGACGGACCTGTGCTTGTCGGCGAGGCGGATTGTGAGCATGGAGAAGGAAGCGCCGCGTCATAGAAGAATCCGTGGGTGATGCACTCGGAGGGGAGGAAGCCGGAGAGGGCCGTCCGTCGGTAGTGAGCCCGGCCAGCGGGACGCCGACGTGGTCATCGACATTGATGTGGGAGGGAGCTCATTGGCGGCGGGGAGGACAGCACCAACGGCGGAGAGGAGGCCGACGCAGAGCCACCGAATGCCGGTTGCGGTGGCCGCGGCCTCGGATCCGGTGTAGAAAAGGTCCGCCCTCTACCTCCCTTGGCGCCTCCCGCGAGTTTCCCTGGTCTCCAGTTGCCTGGAGGATGGAGGAGGCGGACGCCGAGGCCAGTGGCAGGGAGGCAGGGGAGCGGGCGTCCGGTGGCAGGCAGTGGGGAGTCACATGAAGTGAGGCCGCCGCCGGATGAGTAAGGCAGGGGTGAGAGTGAGCTGTCAGAGGAAGGAGAGGTGTCGGGGACGGGGAAGACCTCGGTTTTGATCTTTTTTACATGGGTTTTTGGTTATTTCTCTCCGGTGGGAATTCCTTTTGCCTGTTATTATACTACTGCAAGCAAATGTTTTTTCTATATGAATTTTAGAAAAATCTTTGGGACACATTTGATAATTTTGATGGCCTTTTTATTAGCAAAAAATTATTGTCCTCTCAAGTTTTAGAGAAATCTTTGTTAATCATTTAATAATTTTGAAGGTATTTTTATTGGCAAAAAATGATTTTCCTTTGAAGTTTCGGCCGTGGGGCATGTCCGGTTAAACAAAGTTTCGGTCATTGTGTTCTAATTATAATTGATAATTGATTTATATATATATATATAATTAATTGTTTTGTTTGGAATATATTAAATTTTGTGTCATCAAAAAGCTGATACCCTTCATGTGACAGGAAGGTCTGTAGATGTTAAAATTCATGGAATACTTCATGGGGATATTTTATTTGGCATTCCTCAAAAGATATAAACTTTGAATTTGTATCAAGATGCTTATTTCATGTTGCAACATTATTTGAAAACTAACTCTAATTGCTACTCGATTATAGGTTAATATGACACATTCTAGAAGCAAACTAGCATTTATTTTAGTAGACTCCAAATTTTAGATTTAAGATAAAAAAAACAATTTTATTATAGATTATAATACGTGCGTGGCACGTGCACCTTTACTAGTCAGGAGAGAGAGAGAGAGCCTGTGAAGTTGTGCGGCCAGAGGATGTCCCTGCGGAGGATAAGGATGAGTGGAGGACAGGCTGGCGTGAGTCTTCTCAGGACGTTTTACCAAACATCATTCCATATTAAGGGAAGCGATGCGTTTTACCAAACGCCGCACGGGAGGGCGACCGGTGCGGCGCCTCCTGTTAGATTTTCCCAACTATGATTATTTGGATGGTTTTGTTTGGGAGCTTCTCATGAGTATCTTGGAGTCTCATTCGTTGTACTAACTGATGCATAGAGACCGCCTTTAGCCTCCAAGGGTGGGATGTATTCCTAACACCTTCCATTCCTAAATAAATTTAGCCTGTAGAAAAAGAAAGATCGACTAGGTTCTAGCTAGATGTGTTGCTCACACGTAGAGAGATATGAATAGAGGAAGTGAGATCCATGAGCGAAGATATATGATGTGTGATTGTTGTTGGTGGCAGCGACATTTATCCAAACTCATGTGAAACACACATGTGACATTAGGGTAGAGATAGTCCCGCGATGTTAACCTACCTACTCTATGAATAGTCAAGCCTATCATCGAGTACCCGCAATGTGATTTTCTGCCTTCAATGAGAGGTAGAACTTTGGAGACTGCATGTACATGCTGCACATGACGTCCTCCAAGCACAAAAAAGTTGCAGACCCACCCGTGAACTTTTACTGATGTTTTTTTTTCTTAAACAAGGCAAAAGATTTTCCATTTTCTCTACTACTATAGTGTGGCAGTTTTGAATTTAGATTTGCAACACTCTTCACAGTTTCCCGCCAAAACACCTCTGAACCTATTGTAGCCGTTGATTTGCAATACAAAAAGATCATGTGCCGTCCATCAAGTATCGCCACAAATAATCCAACGGCCATGCTGTGCAAGATTCGCTTCTCCCTGGTGCACCCAAATCAGTCCAGCTCTAGTCCTACGTCGCGCGAACCTCCTAGAAGCTAGCGGAAATTTCTAGAGAAACTAGATGACCCGTTGCGCTATCGCGCAAATGGCAGAATCTAACCTATAAGTTTTAGCTTATTTTAGTATTAAGAACTATCTTGGAATTTAGCTGATTTAGTATAACTGTAGACACACCCATTCCATCGAGGTGTTGCAGTAAGATATGACAATTTAGTACAATGTCACACTATTTTTTCAGTTTTTATGCTTTTGTATGTAAAGAGGTAGATCACAAAAAGAATCATAAAATAACAATTAGTAATTCCAAGAAGAATGTTTCTACTTACTGTGAGTAGCAAGATAAAAAAATCGGTTCGAGATTGTGAGCCCCTTATCGGACACCATCAGAACCAGGAAATTGCAAATATTTGCCTCGCGTAAATAATTTCCACCTCTATTCTCGGCTGATTCCGCTCATCCCATTGCGATTTGCATTAACGGCCCAATCTCTTCCTCTTAACCCATCTTCCTATCCTCCGTCTTGATCTGCTACACCTCCCTCCATTTGCATTAACGGCCCAATCTCTTCCTCTTAACCCATCTCCCTATCCTCCGCCTTGATCTGCTACACCTCCCTCCATTTCCTCCATCCACCTAATTCGTTGACCAAGTACTATGTCGCAGCCATCCACACCATCAACCACAGTCACCCACACCATCAGCCACCTACGCCATCAGCCTTCTGTTGCTCGCCCCAAGATTTACCATTTCAAAATTCTAAGACAATATGTTGTCATTCCATAATCCCAACATGATACATTTTTTTATAGAAATCCATAATTTTATGGTTACAATATTGCAACCATAAGTTTTATCCATGATATTATATATGTTTGAGATTTATATCTAAGCCATAAGCAGACACACATTAAACATAATACGTAGGCAATGATTGAAGAACATATGATTGCTTTGATCAACTTACATGTCAATAACACTACAATCTGTGTACCTTATGAACAAAGGAGAAGTTAATCAAAAGATTGAAATAAACAAAATGTTGCCAGCGGTGGCTTTTCAGGAACCCTCCCCTATCTAATAAGATTCTACTTAGAAAAGCTTACGTAGTTACCACATGAGGTTGATTCCACAACCGAGAATATAAACCAGGTGGCAGCGCGAAGGCAGATAGGTAGGGCATCACATTATCTTAACAGCTTAGCAAACAACCCATAGGAGAAGCAGCACACGACAAGGCCCCGGCACAAAGACACAAGCAAGAAAATATTGTACCATAAGCTTTATCCATGGACTTATATATGATTGGTACTAAGGAATAATTTGTGTTTGCAGACTGAATAGTTTACTCTCTTCGGTTCATATAAATTTATATCTTATATTTTCAGATGAAACACATGTACTCCCTTATGGCACTGCCAGATCTTTGGCAACAAACAGTGTGTATCGCAAGGAAAAATTGTAACCCATACATTATGATTGCCAGGACAACCTCCCACATGTAATGCCTCCAGAGCATGAGCTGACTTGCTTGTGACAGTTTCATAAGACATTCGAAGCTATGTTTGATAAAAGAGAAATTCAACCAAACTTGGCTTGAAGAATGAGCACACCCAACCTTGAGAGATCATCCATTGCCCGCTTGAGAATCAGTCTATAGAAGAAAGAAAAATAGCCTGACTAATACAATATTGTTCAGTAAATGGAATTGAATTGCATGCACAAGTGTCGTCTGTAATGCACAAGTGAGTTGACCATTCCAGCTGCACCAAAAACCTAATAACCCGTTGAGTCCTTGGAAATTGTACCCCAACCTCTGATTTCCAACTCATCACGAAATGCCCATCTATATTGAATTTCACCATGTCAGTTGGAGTAGGTTTCCTACGTACACATTGCGATTAAGATTCTTCTATTCATAAGAGAGAGAAATTACCTTGGGTCTTCTTGATACTTCCTTCTTCTCTTCTTCCTCAAACCTGCACACATCGTGTTATCGTGTTTAGAAAAACATCCGTTAGCAATTGAAAACCAGAGTGCTGGAGCAGAGAAAAGAGGAGGCCCCCTGTCCACAGGCTGCAGCTGATGTTGGCTACAACAGACCACACAATTGCATGCGCTAGAATTTACCACCACCGCCTGACAAAAGCCTGCCGCCCAACAAGTTTACACATTATTAATGAGGCCAAATTTTTCTTCATCAACTTACAGGCTGACCAAGCAGAAAGAAATGCATCATTTTATATATAGTTCTTGATCCATCCATATATTGTACTTACGGCCTGCAACATAATTCTAGCACACTTCCTTTCTAGCATATGATTGTTGTCTATAAAGTAGCAAACCCAATGAATAAAGCAGGGTCGAATAAAAGAAATGATATAAGTTTAATAAAGCCATCGCCGGCTTACTCCTGATCAAGTACCGCAGCTGGCAAAGTAGCTATAAGAATGACTTCAAAATTACATTTGATTTGAAGGGCTAGCCCACGGCAATGACAAAAGGGTAGTGGTAATAACAAATATTTCAAAGCTACAGAATATGAAAGTTCATGCTTTCTAATTTCCAATATTATGTTTATATTATTGTGTATAAACTTGGTCAAACTTAAAAAAACGTTGACTTTTGACTAATCGTTAGATGCCTTACATTTTGGGACGGAGGAAGTACATAAACATAAGCTACCTATATTCAGTTATAGGGCCACAAATAATAGTCACTCACCCAACTGAAGGGAGTGATGATAATATTTAAGCGTGACCTGCTCCCATTATTTAACTTGACCTAATGGCACATCAAAAATACTCCTTAAGCACACTGTCATCACTCAAAACGCAGGAATGATGCCAAGATGATGGGTGTTGTTATAATGAGGGCATCGTAAACATCTTGCTTCCCTCAAAAATAATTGATGGATCATTTTTACCCAAGAAGTATTGGTATAATGAACTAAAATACAAGGCAATGCACCTGAATACCAACATGGCTTAGTAAAATCCGTGCCTCCAAGAAATGAATTCTGATCTTGAAGCTGAGATGGTTTACCTAGAAGAACCATAAAGCAATAATACTACCACAAGACAAAGCTAGAATACTCTAAGCTAGAGTACTACCACGGGACAAAGCCAAAATACTCTAAGCTAGAATACTACCGTAGGATAAAGCAATAATACTGTGAATAAGTTTGTATTTGTACACTTTATGAGTAAGTAGAAGCTGTCACAAGCAAGTATCAGACAAATCTCTAGCTACTGACGGTGACCAGCTGTGTAGAACAATAGACACACCTTGATAGTAAAACAGAGTAATACATGCAATGCTAAAATGAGAAGAACATATATGACCGGAGAAAACATGAATAATACAAATTTAAAATGAAACTCTTCATTGCCATAATATACTTGCTGTAATGCTATAAACCGTGAGAACAAAACTGGGGACTCTATATAAGAGAGAACCAAACTTATGCATGCAGCATGTGGAATCCAGTACATCCAGATTTCATGGATATGGACTTCATGGATGTGCAAGCACCAAGGAGTAAAATTGCATAGTATGTGGGGTGATCATCAGCAGCCCACAAAGGCCGTTGAGGAATGTAGATTATACTAAGTACCTGACCATCCGACATCCTTCCATCATGTTTGACGCCTGAAGGTTTTCCTTCGTTGGTGTCTTTACCGGCTGTATTTTCTATTTCATCTGCATATGCCAAACATGGTGTGATTAACATCTAACTTCAATGGTTTACATATTACATGGAAGTTAACAAAATATACTAAAACAGACAATTTATATAAGTTGGGGTAGAACCTTCAGCTGGTGCTTGTTTTTGACATCTTGCTTAGCAAGCGCCAATATCAGTTCAGGGTCAATTTTAGACTGTCAACAAGTGACGAAGTCTGAAGGTGATGCTTCTGGCCTACAAGCATGCTCAAATCCTCAAGTCTTGTGCTCTTTTCGAATATTGGCCCACTCTGTAGATGCTATAAGTACCTGAAACAGAACATGTGCAACCTCTTCAAATCTACTCCCTCCGTTCCTATTTAATTGACGCGGGGGGAGAAGGCTAATGAACAGATTCACGTCAATTAAATCCGGACAGAGGTAGTATTTCGAAAGATACAAAACCAGATCAGCTAAAGCTTCTACAACACAGATTAATTATAATACAGTGGATTATCATCAATAGCACAAAATAATACCTCAAAATCCCTACATGATAGGCAACTCAAAGTATCATTCAATGGCACCTATTCTACCAAACTAACCAGCGGTGTGACAAAAGTTTTCGTCAAACAGTGAGATTGGACGGTAAAAAAGCAAAAAAGTGAAAGATCAAACCACCAGCAAGGGGTGTCGCTGAGATGCTCTGAGAAGCTGAGTATCACGGCACCCTCTGAACTCTAAAGTGTAATAATTCATGAGGTAACCATATTAAAAGTTATCGTTGGGGGCCTACTGACACTAAATTTCATTTATTCTTTATAATGGACAATTGTTTAATAACAGTCCTAGGCCAGAGATATTTTTGGTAAACTCATGGTTCTAAAAAATAATGTACTCACCAACCAAGAATGGACTATCAAACACAAGGATAACCCACATAACTTGGAAAGCTATAAGAAATATTTCTCAGATCATGAATAGCATATAACATCCTGATACATACAATGACATTTTCTGTGCTTTATATACTTAAGGTATATTTAGTTACTAACAATAAGCACCAATTAACCAATTGCTCGGGTTAAACTTGATTGTGTTCACAAGAGAGATAAATCACCTTGGTCTTCTTCACCATACTCTTTATCTAGAATATGCTCTTCTTCCTCAGTCCTGCGCACATTGTGTTCAGGAAAAGAATCAATTAGCTAGCAATTGAAAATCAGAGTGCTTTACTCAAGAAAAAGAAAAAGACCAGAACGCTAGAGGATGACAACTATGAAGCACCTCAATAACAAACACACGGTCGCAGACCATCCTAAACCCAAGGCCTAATGCGGGTTGTGTACATATAATTTCAAGCTCAGATATGTCACAAACAAATTTGCACGGTTACTTGTTTATGATTAATTACCTCATTTGAAGATACGGTATCTACAACTACCTGCTTGTGTCTGATCTGAGCGGACTGCACCACCAGCGCACGGGACGCAGAGGCCACATCAGTAAGTAAACCTGATGATGTCTTGCTCCCTTAAATCAGATTGTGAGAACCATTTTCTTAAAAAATAGAAAAGAAGGAACATGATGCGTTTTCTAGTAGAGGCATAACACTTAATTAAGATGCACAGGGACAACAATAATAGGGACATAACACTTAATTAAGATGCTAAATACATAAGTACCAAGAAGAAGGACAATCATGGCAAAGGCTTGCATTATGTAGAAATGAAGTTTTTCTTAATCTCCATGCACTACTTTTATTTCAGTATACTAATGTAATAGTATCAATGAATTATAAAGAGCAAATAAAATCGGTAAAAGAATTATAGGTCATATATTCATAACGCATGTAGAATGTCATCTCTAGTAATATGGGTTGAGTTGGAATCTACATCAAATGAAGTAAATATAATTATGCATGTCAAGTACAGTACTGCACCAAAATACTCTACATGTCAAGACTGTTGAATATATAAGCAAATATCCATATGAAATAATCCGTACGAGTTATTGATAAATCATGACTATGAAAACAATAAGGAAACTAATCATGCAGACTGATGAACAGATCACATCTAAACAAGACAAACCGAACGCATCTACCACAGAAACTAGAACAAGAAGCTCTAACAGAAACTGAAAGAGAAACGACAAGATCACATACTTCACAGCAGCGTCGTTGTCGCCCATGTTGAGGTTGTCGAAGAAGTCGCTAAGGTCCGGGAAGAAGTTGTCGGTGTGGAGAAACTCGTCGTCCGAAGACGACGTCGTGCTGCCGCAGTCGCGCCGGAGCGCTCCCCAAAACCTGATTGCCCCTCACCCGTACGAGTTCACGAGAGGCGGTGGTTCCGGAGGCCTACTCGTCCCGACAGCCGGTGCACGCCGACGGACGGGATGAGGAAGACGAAGGCGGCGGCGCAATGAACCGGAAACAGTAGTCGCATATGTGGCACGTACAGTGCTAGGGTTCTCGTCCGCGCTTATATAGTGCGGTTCGGGAAGGTCGTGAGGCGCAGCCCACGTCCGAGTCGGCACAGCCACGATCCGGAAAATCCGGAAGGCAAAACGGCTGAGTAACGCGTCCGTTAATGACTCAGAATTGATTACACAATTAATTTCCCAAACAGCAAAAAGATAAGCTCGGCTCGGCGAGATTCCCGCAACCCGCGGCGCGTCGTGACGTGTCGTGACGAGGCGAGGCGTGGCGAGGCGGGCGGCGGAGGAGGAGGAGTGCGCGAGGGCTCTCTCTCTTCTCACTCACTTACTAGGACTAGAACAGCCCACCTTATATACCACTCCAACTCTCTCCCAACTAGCAATGTGGGACTAAACTTTAGCCACCACTAGTGCTGCCACCGATTATTGAAATGGGTCATGTGAGTTTCAGAATTTGATAATGGGCCATGGGCCAAAGGCCAAATGCCCACAAATTCCAAGCAATCCCCCACAAACTCTCATTGGCACATCTCATCAATATGTTTCCGTAACATTGTTTTATATACCGGTATGTCGTGGAGACTCGTTAAGTTGAACTTCCACTTAAAGCTTCATACTACACTAGATTGCAACTTGGATAGTGGACTATGCCTTGAACTACAAGTTTTCTCGCGCACTAGCTTCATACAAAGCCTAGACCGATACTAGGCTGCCACGAGACTTCCTCGCGGTTTGGAGCTTATACGTCATACTCCAGTGGCCTTTCATGAGTTTACTAGAGAGCACCCAACTCTCATAGATTGCGACGTTTAACAATCGGACTCATATAGGTGTGTTCTTCAAAAGATGTTCTGCAGACAACATCTCTCGCTAAAATAAGCCACTTAGAACACATTAAGATAATTATCAACCTCGCCATGCAGATTAGGAGAGTATTGCATCTTACGGAGTGGTAAAATTGCTATAGGGATATATACTCTCCTCTCGACCGACCAACAGCCTTGTCTCCCAGCTCTAATTCACGGGATCTCCGATCACATAGAGTGGGTTACCACCGTGGACAACTCATAGTGTGGGTCTCATACCCATCTCCTCGATGCATTTTCTATCACATTTCGTGATAGTCCCTTTGTGAAGGGGTCTCGCCAGGTTTCTAGACGTATGGATATAATCCAACGCTATAACTCCGGAGTTTCTCATTTTCCCGACAGTTTTCAGTCTCCTCTTCACATGCCTTGATGACTTCATATTATCCTTAGAACTGTTTACTTTGACGATCACAGCTTGATTATCACAGCTCATAGGAATAGCGGGTATTGGTTTTTCAACCACAGTAAGTCCATCAATAGCTCACGAAGCCACTCGCTTCAACAGTGGCCGTGTCTAATGCTCGTGAGTTCTCGCTTCCATAGTTGACCTCGTAATGATGGTCTCGCTTGCAAGACTTCCAGAAACAGCGGCACCTCCAAGTGTAAACAAATAACCACTTGTGGCCTTAGTCTCATCAAGCATCGGATATCCAATTTGCATCACTATAACCCTCAAGTACCCTTGGATACCCAAGTATAGTGAATGCCATAGCTCGCAGATGCCTTTTAGATAGCGCAAAACTCTCTCAAGAGCACGCCAATGAACATCTCCAGGTCTAGACACAAAACGGCTGAGTTTACTTACAAGCAAAGGAGATGTCGAGCCTCGTGGCGCCGGCTAAATACATAAGCGAGCCAATGATCTCGCGAATATCGCAATTGATCTCTAGCAATTCTTTTATTCTTACGAATTATCACACTAGGATCATAAGGCGTTGGAGAAGATTTGCAGCCGCTATACCCGAAGCGACTCGAGATCTTTTCCACATAGTGGGACCGAAGCAAAGTAATCCCACCATCGTCATCCTTCAGCAGCTTGATGTTTAAGATCACATCGCCTACTCCCAAGTCCTTCATCTCAAAACAACGAGATAGGAACTCCTTGACCTCCTTAATCACAGTAAGGTTGGTCCCAAATATCAATATGTCATCAACATAGAGACAAAGAATAACTCCCTCGCCCCCACCATGGCGATAGTATACACACTTGTCAGCTTCGTTTACAACAAAGCCTTTAGCAGTTAAAGTTCTTTCAAACTTCTCATGCCACTGCTTAGGCGCTTGCTTAAGCCCATACAAAGACTTCGCAACTTACACACCTTTCCTTCTTGACCATCTACTACAAATCCATCCGTCGCTCCATATAAATTTCCTCTTCAAGCTCTCCATTTAGGAAAGCAGTCTTAACATCCATTTGATGAACGAGAAGACCATGTGAGGCAGCCAAGGATAGTAGCACTCGAATGGTGGTCAATCTGGCAACAAGTGAGTATGTATCAAAGAAATCTTCACCTTCTTCTCGGGTATAACCCTTGGCCACAAGACGTGCCTTGTACTTTTCAATAGTACCATCAGGCCTAAGCTTTTTCTTGAACACCCACTTGCATCCTACAGGTTTGCACCCATAAGGACGATCAGTCACCTCCCAAGTTCCATTAGCTAAGATGGAATCCATCTCGCTACGGACAGCTTCCTTCCAAGAGTCAGCGTCCAGAGATGCATAGGCTTCTGAAATGGAAGTGGGAGAGTCGTCCACGAGGTACACAATGAAATCATGTCCAAAGGACTTTGCAGTCCTCTGTCTCTTGCTCCTTTTGGGAGCTTCATTGTCATCCTCCACAGGATTTTCAAAGTGTTCTATAGCCATGGTAGGTTCAGGAAATAATTCCTGAGTAGATGAACTGGGCATCTCCCGAATTGATGAGCTAGACGTTTCCTTCATAGGAAAGATATCCTCAAAGAAAGTCGCATCATTCGACTCCATAATTGTACCAACATGCATGTCGGGTACCTCAGATTTTACTATCAAAAATCTATAGCCAATGCTATGAAAAGCATATCCCAGAAGAACACAATCCACGGTTTTTGGTCCAAGCTTGCGCTTCTTGGGTATTGGCACATTTACTTTCGCCATACAACCCCAAGTTCGTAGGTAAGAGAGTTTCAACCTTTTCCTTTCCCATTCCTCAAACGGGGTAAGGGTTTTGTTCTTTGTGGGGACACGGTTTAGGACATGACATGCAATCAATATCGCCTCCCCCACCATGCCTTGGATAGACCCGATGTATCTAACATGGCGTTAACCAAATCAGTTAGAGTACGGTTCTTTCTTTTGGCCACCCCATTTGACTGAGGTGAGTAGGGAGGCGTCCTCTCATGGATGATACCATGTTCCGCACAAAAGGAATCAAACTCGTTGGAGAAATACTCTCCACCACGATCAGACCTTAGCCGCTTGATTTTTCGATCAAGTTGGTTTTCTGCTTCAGCTTTAAAGATTTTGAAGTAATTAAGAGCTTCATCTTTAGATTTCAGGAGGTACACATAACAATGTCGAGTAGAGTCATCAATTAAAGTCATGAAGTATCTTTTCCCTCCTTTTGTCAATTCGCCATTCATTTCACAAAGATCCGAATGTATAAGCTCCAGCGGTGCCAAGTCTCTTGCCTCCGCAGTCTTGTGAGACTTACGTGGTTGTTTTGCTTGCACACATACTTGGCACTTGGATTTCTTGACAATAGCAAATTTCGGAATTATATTCATATTCGCTAGCCGCGTCATGCACCCAAAATTAATATGACAAAGTCGTGAATGCCAAATATCGGACTCACTATCATTGCAAACATGATTAATAATTTGAGTACATATGTCTGACAGAGATAAGCGGAATAAGCCTCCGCACACATAACCCTTTCCAACAAATTGTCCACACTTGGAAATTATAACTTTATTGGACTCAAAGACCAACTTAAAACCATCTCGACATAAAAGTGATCCGCTAACGAGATTCTTATTAATGGAGGGAACGTGCTGCACATTCTTCAGCTGGATGGTCTTTCCCGAAGTAAACTTCAGATCCACCGTACCAACACCACGAACGAAGCACGTGAGCCGTTTCCCATCAGCACGGAGGAAGTCCTTGCAACCTGATAAGAAGAAAACATAGACATATCAGAACATACATGTGTATTGGCTCCAGTGTCTATCCACCAATCAGGAGAATTACATACTGAAAGGACAGTAGGAGAAATACCGTACCCAACGTCCTTCATCTCAGTATCAACGCCAATAACAACATTTGCGGACTTGCCGCTGTTCCCACGCCGATCATGGCGTTCTGGGCAATCAGGAGCCCAATGTCCAGGAGCGCCACAAACATGGCAGTTCCCTTTCTTCTTATAAGGAGTCTTCCTCTTGAAGTTGGTTGAGTTTGAGGCTTTGTTCTTCTCGTCAAACTTGCCTTTTCCATTGTTCTTATTCTTAGACTTGTGAGATTGGAAGTTTTTCTTCCGTACCACATTGGCACTGGAACCTCCCTCAAAACTACGAGCGCGTGTGTCCTTTGTTCTCGCCTTCTCTTCCACATGAAGCGAGCCAATGAGATCCGAAACGGAAAACTCTTGTCTCTTATGTTTCGTAGAAGTAGCAAAGTTCCTCCATGAAGAAGGAAGCTTGGCAATAATGCCACCGGCCACAAATTTGTCCGGTAAGGTACACTTAAACTGCTCAAGTTCTTTGGCAAGGGACTGAATCTCATGAGCCTCGCTCAACCACGGAGCGCTCATCAGCTCATCCCGTAGTCATAGTATTGCTCCATGACATACAGCTCAGTGCCGCGTCCGAGACCCCAAACTTGGCCTCGAGCGCATCCCACGCATCTTTACCATGGTCGAAAGCCATGTACGGGTCAACAATGTTGTCCCCAAGAATGCTGAACAAGGCCGCCTTAAACATGGCGTCGACCTTCTCAAACTTTCCCTGCTCCTCCGCGGAGAGAGGCCCCTCGAGTCTAGCATCCGTGGCGCTAAAACAGCCTAGGTTTGTAAACCATAGGACTGCCTTTGTGCGCCACCTCTTGTAATGCATACCATCAAAGGAGGGAGGTCGAGTAGCGGCAGCAATGTCGCTTGAATTGATTTGCCTATAATCAGGTTTTTGGATTGTTGAATATATAAGCAAATATCCATATGAAATAATCCGTACGAGTAATTGATAAATCATGACTATGAAAACAATAAGGAAACTAATCATGCAGACTGATGAACAGATCACATCTAAACAAGACAAACCGAACGCATCTACCACAGTAAACTAGAACAAGAAGCTCTAACGAGAACCGAAAGAGAAACGACAAGATCACATACTTCACAGCAGCGTCGTTGTCGCCCATGTTGAGGTTGTCGAAGAAGTCGCTAAGGTCCGGGAAGAAGTTGTCGGTGTGGAGAAACTCGTCGTCCGAAGACGACGTCGTGCTGCCAGTAGTCGCGCCGGAGCGCTCCCCAAAAACCTGATTGCCCCTCACCCGTACAGGTTCACGAGAGGCAGGGTTCCGGAGGCCTACTCGTCCCGGCAGTCGGTGCACGCCGACGGACGGGATGAGGAAGACGAAGGCGGCGGCGCAATGAACCGGAAACAGGTAGTCGCATATGTGGCACGTACAGGCTAGGGTTCTCGTCCGCGCTTATATAGTGCGGTTCGGGAAGGTCGTGAGGCGCAGCCCACGTCCGAGTCGGCACAGCCACGATCCAGAAAATCCGGAAGGCAAAACGGCTGAGTAACGCGTCCGTTAATGACTCAGAACAGCAAAAAGATAAGCTCGGCTCGGCGAGATTCCCGCAACCCGCGGCGCGGCGCGGCGCGGCGCGTCGTGACGTGACGTGACGTGACGAGGCGAGGCGGGCGGCGGAGGAGGAGGAGTGCGCGAGGGCTCTCTCTCTTCTCACTCACTTACTAGGACTAGAACAGCCCACCTTATATACCACTCCAACTCTCTCCCAACTAGCAATGTGGGACTAAACTTTAGCCACCACTAGTGCTGCCACTGATTATTGAAATGGGCCATGTGAGTTTCAGAATTTGATAATGGGCCATGGGCCAAAGGCCAAATGCCCACAAATTCCAGCAAAGACGGGCGAAATATCGAGTGGTCTACTTTCCAAAAAAAAAAGTGAGGCAAATGGATGATTCTTACGCTAACCACCATGTTCATGCATCATATACGAATTAGAAGGACACATTGGCACACTTTTCAAAGTATTAATGCATGAATGGGTAATCAAATTCTTAAATACGGCCTAGTGTACATCAATAAATTAGATTTGCATCCAGCTTTCAAAAATATAAAGCCACCGATTTGTTTTCCAACGTTTGCCGCTTAGAGTTCATAACTTTGAAACATGTAACGATGTATTTGCTGCTGGAGATAAATCAGGGAATGCAACATAAGCCTTTCCCACAGCGAATCACTATTTTATTGTACATAGCAGTTTAACCAAAAATATAACCATGTAGGGGAAAGAAGATAGCATGGATTGTCACAACCACTATAGAAACAATCAAGACCGAAACAAGTATAAACAACAAAAAAGAAGTAACAAAGCTTTCTCAACTCACCATGCCATCAAGAACTCACGCCAAGCCCTGGCAGCCACCCTCAAGTATGCTTCCCTGCCTGCAGCCTGAAGAGAGGAGATGTAGAATTTGAGAAAAACTATTGTGTGGACACAACAAAGCATAAGACATTATCGAAAAAACAAAGCATAAGACACACGGAAAGAGAGGTGCGGAAGATGTGCTTTCTTGTACCAGCCATGGACAATATTAACATAAATGCTGCATGTAATTGCTAGTGGTAAGAATCTTCTATATGCTGAGAACCTAGCTGCAAATAGAAGACTCATACTCCTGTATACTCATCTCAGACTTCAGTGGAGTAATATTTTGCAGGCATCTCTTACCATTTTAACGAAAGAAAGGACCAAATCTACAAAATAAGAGAGACAACAATAAGTAAACATATAATACTTTGTTTCCTAAACAAAAAAATACAGTCCTGAAAATAAGATAATTTATGGCCTAGTCAAGAGACATTGTGCTGCCTATCCACATTACAAAGCCATAAGAAATGGTTCACATGGCAATACTGACCAGGTGCTCAAATAGTCCTAGAATGGCACACTTAGAAATATAAAGACAAAAAATGAAAGAATATAAAGACTCTATATAATGCTAACGAAAAATGTGAAGAACCAACAATTAGTGTACAGTTTTTTAGTGCCGAACAAAACTAAATACAAAATTATAGATGGAAAATTCACCCTGCTCCAACACAACAGTTTTGACCAGTACTGGTCGCCTCCTTCCTCCAAATCACCTTCCCGAGACTCTTCTTTTTGCTCAGATCCATGACAAAGCTGCAAAAACAGCAGCAAATCCTCTTAACCATCAACAATTTTGTAATGAGCTGAATAATAGTTACAATAATATTATTACGGCAACGTTGGTAATTAGTGTCCAGTGGAATCATTAAGATTAAGAGCTATTCAGAACTTACGCCATTGCTGCCATCCTTTTGATGATGCCCAGGATAATCTGGAGGCTCCAAATAAGCTCGCATCAACAACCAGCGCCTTGCAAACCGACAAGGCCTTGAAGCTCTTCACCTTTAGACCAACCTACTCAAGAAAGAAGCAAAAGTTAAACCTCAAAAGCATCAGTTGGTGGCTGCAAGATTTACTACTACACTAACCACATCAAATCAGCAAGATTACAGCAGAAATAAAAACGATATATTTAGGATACACTAAGATCAGATTGTAGAACCACACCTGATCTCCATATTATAAAAATACCACAACCCAGCCGGCATGAGCTCCTATTCTCTTCATCTCAGTGCTCCTCAACCAGTACGGTTCATACACAGCTTCTGATTTTCCACCTCTCAAGAAACATACCTCAACTCGGGAGCAAAAATAAGTTGAAAAAATCTCATAGTAAAAAGAAGGGTCTATAAATGAGCAAATAGCACCTCTCAGTCTCAATCTCAGTCCAAATCTCACACTGAGCCTGCACTACAACCAGAGAAAACGCATTAGCCTATGTGAACAATTCATTGAATCAATTATACAAATTCAAAGCAGAATACATCAATCACGTCATCTCCTCCCAGCCAGGAAGAGCACACCCCCTGCGTGCCATCCTCCTTGTGCATCTTCTCCCCGTGGCCAACTCCGTCGGCCCTCACCCCGCTGCAGCGACTTCGACCCAGCTCCTCCGCAACCGTGCTCGATCGGCTCCGCCCGCCCGCTCGCCTCCACCCTTCTCCCGGTCCCGGATGTGCTCCTCCAGGGCCTGCTCCTGCCTGCCACCACGGCGTGCCCCCACGGCTTTGGCCCCTCTGCATGTCGTCCCGTCGTGGGCATACAAGGGGAGGCGGGCGATTGAGGAGAAGCAGCGGGGATTGGGCAAAGTCCCGCATGCATCTGCTATCAATAGTAGCTGGAAGACAATGTGAAGTGAAACGGACCATCACACCGTACATACTGAAGAGAAACTCAGAGAAATGGAAAATCACCTCATACCACATTTGCATGCTGGTGAGCTCCAATCAAGCCAAGGTGTGTAGGGGCATGCGGCTAACAATCCTTGTGACTGGAAGCCCTCTCTCGGTTGCACGAGTGAATGTATCAACCTAGATGTACCTGAATAACAACATGGTTCAGTCAAATGGATGCCTCCAGCAAATGAATTCTAATCTTAAAGCTGATCAAGAAGAAAATTAAAGAATGCAGTAGAATAAACAGGAGCACATACTTGTTGAATAATACAAATCGACATTAACAAGTACTCACTCCGGCCCTTTTTAATTGACTCAAATTTAGTACAAAGTTGTACTAAATCCGAGTCAATTAAAAGAGACCGGTGGGAGTACGCAACAAAATCAGTGCCCTGCGGTATATGATCAAACTGAAATACCTAAAAAAAGGATAAAGTTCATACACCGAAATATTATTTGTAGAATACCACCTATTTTTTCCACGTGTATAAAGGTCCCTCAAACTGGTAACAAAATGCAAGAAGCCATTTAGAGAGCAGAACTTGGCACATGTTAATTCAGTGCCAAGGTCGCCATAGATAAAACGAGCTATTGCTTTGCTTGTAAAAGAATTTAGAAGTTTCAGCCAACAAAACATTGATAGGTGAATTTAGAAGATAACGCAGAAGCTCATAGTCGATGAAAGAAAATGTTGGAGTACAAAGTTACTACTGACCATATTAATTACTCAACTGTGACAGGTTACTTTTAATACGAAAGAAAACACAAGCAATGAAGGAAGCTCTGTTCAAGGAAGCATATTTGTGAGGAAAAATAACCAAAGATCATGACCTTCTCTGTTTTCCTAAGAAGGTTAACACCATATTTATGTACCAAGTATAAGGAAGGATGAAACGCTTACAGTCTGTTCAAGGAGACATTCACTCTCACTTAAACCTCATTGCTATTCATTGTCAAACATTATAAGCAACCAAGACCTCGGTAGTGTGTTTTTATTACTATATATGTACATGAAATAAAGATCCACATTAAGTATATAAGGCTTAACCTTTATGTACTGAAGAGAAACTCAGAGAAATAGAAAATCACCTCATACCACATTTGCATGCTGGTGAGCTCCAATCAAGCCAAGGTGTGTTGTTGTATCTCACAAACAAGTTGGCTGCTCGCCTCATCAGTAAGCAATGCCATCTCATGGTGTCAAAACACCTACGCCCAATCCAGGGTATGGCTTGCACTACTGCAACTGTGAAGAAAACAATCCATATGAATCAGAGGGTGTGGGTGGAAGGGCTTCCTCACCAAGTAAGAAGGTAAAATAACAAGACACCATATATGGACAGAGGTAAATGAAGCAGACATGATGCATTATATTGTCTAAACACTGCCATCGAACCCCCAACCCCCCACGAACCTGTCCCCAATTGGCCGGAAACAAGACCAACAACAACACCGACCACACAGATCTCTCGCAGCGACAAACATCTCGAACAGGAATACCAAAAAAAAAGTGTGTGAGGAGCAGGAGATTCTGACCTTGACATCGGCATCGAGTCCCATTCTCCCATATCTGCATGTTTGCTCCCTACCTGCTTCACCAAGCACAAAAATCTAATCATATGAGGAAGAAACGATGATTAGAACTATCTAGATTGGCAGCAAACCACAAGACAAATATATAGGGATTGCCTACCTTGCCGCTGACCACCAAACCCTCCACGAGTCGGAAGGAGCTCAGCTTGTGAGGCCAATGGGAAGAGGGAGATGAGACACAACCCTAGACCATGGATACGCCATCTCTGCTCTAATGGGATCACACGTTGCAACCTCATCCCCATGGACGCCACCTGCCTCCGCCCCGCCTCCTGCTTCGAGGCTCATCTGCACCGCGGAATCGGCTCATGGACGGCAGCGAGCACAGGACGCGACGACGTTGAGGGAGGGGATCTCTCCTGGGCCGGTGAGGTGGGAGGTGCCGGCGAGTTGGCCTGGCCGGTGAAGAGGGAGGAGTCAACAAGGTCACCTGGCCGATGGGGAGTGATACGTCTCCAACGTATCTATAATTTCTGATGTTCCATGCTAGTTTTATGACAATACCTACATGTTTTGTTCACACTTTATATCATTTTTATGCATTTTCCGGAACTAACCTATTAACAAGATGCCGAAGTGCCAGTTCCTGTTTTCTGTTGTTTTTTGTTCCAGAAATCTTACACAGGAAATATTCTCGGAATTGGACGAAACAAAAGCCAAACTTCCTATTTTCCTCGGAGGGTTCCAGAACATCGAAGGAGAGTCGGAGGCGGCCAGCAGGGGACCCACACCATAGGGGGGCGCGGGCCCACCCCTGGCCGCGCCGCCATGTGGTGTGGGCACCCCCTGGCCCCTCCGAGGCCGCCCTTCCGCCTATATATTCTCTCCATCGCGAAAACCCTAAAACATCCAGTCATATTCCACGAAGAGTTCCGTAGCCGCCGCCATCGCGAAGACAAGTTTCGGGGAACAGAAGTCTCTGTTCCGGCACGCCGCCGGGACGGGGAATTGCCCCCGGAGTCATCTCCATCGACACCACCGCCATCTTCATCGCCGTTGCTGTCTCCCATGATGAGGAGGGCGTAGTTCTCCCAGAGGCTGAGGGCTCTCACTGGTAGCTATGTGGTTCATCTCTCTCTCCCATGGTGTGATCTTTATGTGATCATGAGCTTTGTATCACTATTAATCTATGTGCTACTCTAGTGATGTTATTAAAGTAGTCTATTCCTCCTCCATGATGTAAAGGTGACAGTGTGTGCATCATGTAGTACTTGACGTAGGTTATGATTGTGATCTCTTGTAGATTATGAAGTTAACTATTACTATGATAGTATTGATGTGATCTATTCCCCCTTTCATAGCTATTGGTGACAATGTGCATGCTATGTTAGTACTCGGTCTAAATTGCAACGGTCTATTATGCACTCTAGAGGTTACTTTAATATGAACTCCGGATGTTGTGGAGCTTGTTTACTCCGGCTTGAGGTGTGTTCTTGTAGCCCTACACAATGAATGGTGTTTGTTATCCAACAAGAGAGTGTTTGAGAGTAGCACAAGTGAGGAGAAGTTATTTATTTATTATGTGATCATTGTTGAGAGTGTCCACTAGTGAAAGTATGATCCCTAGGCCTTGTTTCTAAGCATTGAAACACCGTTTCCACCAAGTTCTGCTACATGTTCGCTTGCTGCCATTTTTATTTCAGATTGCAATTACTACTTACAATCATCCATATTACTTGTATTTCACTATCTCTTCGTCGAACTAGTGCACCTATACATCTGACAAGTGTATTAGGTGTGTTGGGGACACAAGAGACTTCTTGTATCTTAATTGTAGGGTTGCTTGAGAGGAATATCTTTGACCTCTACCTCCCTGAGTTCGATAAACCTTGGGTGATCCACTTAAGGGAAACTTGCTGCTGTTCTACAAACCTCTGCTCTTGGAGGCCCAACACTGTCTACAGGAATAGAAGCGTGCGTAGACATCAAGCTATTTTCTGGCACCGTTGCCGGGAGGTAAGGTAAAAGGTATTCACATCCTCCGACTACTAAGCTATTTCCTAGCGTTGTTGCCGGTGTGTGAGTTCTCGAAGCTATCTCCTTTAGATTCTGCAATTTTATCTTTTTGTCTCTTGTTTTTATTTTCAATAGTTAGGCTTATTGGAAAACAACAAAAAAAAATTAGAGATCTTTATGAAGTTTATCTTGAATTAGGACATGATGTGTTTGAAGAGAAAATTAAAAAACCCATGGAACTTTGTTTGCAAAATAGTTGTAGCAATGTTTTTAGCATGAACTCTTTGAACACTATTATTGCTAATGCTATGGAAAAATTTAAGCTTGGGGAGGTCGGTTTTGATGAAAATGATCTCTTTAGTCCTCCGCAGACTCCGCGCCCGGTAGCCGGCTGTTGCCTTTAGAGCATCTCCAACAGACGCGCTAAAAGCCCCGCGCGGCAAAAAAAACCGCCGTTTTGCCGCGCGCGGACGCTGCCGCGCTGCTCCAGCGGACGCGGAAAAACGGCGCGCGCGCTAAAAGTTTTACCGCCCGCGCGCTTTCGCGCTATCCCGCGCGGGAAATCTGCCGCGTGCGATGCCGCGCGCGCTATAAAGACGACACGCGCAAAGCGGCCAACTGCCACTCCTCCCACGCGTCTTCCTCCCGCACCCTCTCTCCCCGCCGCTCTCCCTCCCGCGCCGCTCCGCCTCCGGCCGTTCCTCCTCGACGCGAAGATGCCGCCGCGCCGCCGCTCATCCTCCGGCTACCGCGGCATCCGCGCGCGGCCGAGCGGCCGATTCGACGCGGAGATCCGCTCCGGCGAGGAGCGGATCCGCCTCGGCACCTTCGACACGGCGCACGAGGCGGCGCGTGCGTACGACGCCGTCGCGTGGCGGCTGGGCCGCAGCCGCCGCGCGATGAACTTCGACGACGTGTTCACGCGCGAGCAGGCGGAGATGCTCGCGCCGCCGCCGCCGATGATCACGCGGGAGGAGCAGCGCCGACAGCGGGAGCTCGAGCAGCGCCTGCTCATCGCCGAGCGCGACGAGGCGTTCCGCGCCGAATGGGCGCGCCGCTTCCCGGAGGACGTCGCCGCCACGGCGGCCTTCTACGAGGAGAAAGAGAAGAAGGAGGAGGAGAAGGCGGCGGAGAAGGCGGCAAAAAAAGCTTCCCGCGAGAAGCGCCGCGCCGAGATCGCGAAGAGGAAGGCGGCGAGGGCCGCGAAGGCGGCGAGGAAGGCGGAGGAAAAGAAGAACGACGCAGGGCCGTCGACGGTCGTCGTCTCCTCCTCCTCCTCCTTCGAGTGGACGACAACGCCGGTGTCGTCCACGACTCCGAGCAGCTCGGACTTCAACTGGGACTCCTCCGAGTAGTCTCGTAGAACTTTTATAATATATGTCGCATTGTATCGTCGAACTTTTATAATATATTCGTATTTTCGATCAAATTTTCATAATTTGTTCGATTTAAATTTTCAAAAAACGGTCGGATTTAGCACTTTATACCGCGCGCGCTGTGCAAAATAGCGCCTCTGCCGGAGGTGCGTTTTTCGCACAGCAACGCGCGCTGGAAAATAGCGCCTCTGCCGCGGGCAAATTCGCTAACACGCGCGCTAACAGTATACAACGCGCCGAATCCCGCTTTTACGGCGCCAGATTTTACAGCGCGTGTTGGAGATGCTCTTAGCCTTGATCTAAAGCATTCATCTTCTTGCTGAGAATTAATCGCCGAGCATTCGGCCGGCGACCATGGCGGGGCTCGCCAGAATAGAACCAAATCCGCCGTGCCTCGGTCTTCCCGAGGAGATCTTCGGCTGGGAGATCCTGGTGCGCCTGCCCGCCAAGGACGTCGTGCGTTGCCGCGCTGTCTGCCGCGCTTGGCGCCGCCTCGCCTCCACCCGCGACTTCCTCCTGGAAAACCACCTCCACCAGCCCTCCCTCCCCCTCGCCCTCCTTCGCAGACGCCAACGCGATTGCACATGGGGCGACCTCCGCGCCTTTCACCACCGAGCTGCCGCCCCCGAGGCCCGGCTCCAGCCCGTCGTCCGGATTGACGACTCCACTTCCATCAGAGTGCAGACGTCCTGCGATGGCCTCCTCCTCCTCTCAGTTTGTACGTTCTCGCCTTATATCGAGCGTAGCTTCATCTGTAACCCGACCACGCGCCAGATCGGTGAAGTTCCGGAGATACATGGCTTCGATGTCAAAGGGCTATATCATCATCATCCTACCGGTGAGTACCGGCTGCTACTGCGCATGAGAGGCCCCTATCGTGAGAAAGAACCCTACTACGTCTTCGCACTGGGCTGGAACCAGCTCCGTCCGAGGAGCATCAGGCGTCCGCCAGAGCAGGGGGGCTTCTTCGACGCATCTGTCCTGGTCAGTGGTAACATGGATTTATAGGCCGCACCCTGTGGAGAAGGATCAAAGTGGCAAGAACATAATGGTGTTCAACACCGCAACCGAATCGTTCCGTTTAATGCATGGTCCAATCGTTCAGACTAGCTCAGCATATTTGTATGAGGCGAATGGCGCACTCGGCATCTACAGCTGTAATGACAGAAATACAACCGTTGATATCTGGGTGATGCAGGACTATGATAGCCAGGTCTGGTCCCATAAATACCATGTCCAATTTCCAGTGGCAGAGATAAGGAGTCATGAGTGCCGGGATGCGATGGTTGTACATGAGGAGAGAGATGTGTTTGTGCTCTACAATTTTGGACGAACTCTGTTTCTTGTTGACACTGATGGGAAATTGCTGACAAGTTTGCAGTTGGATGCCGGCATCATCTTTCCAGCTACACATAGGATCAAGCAAAGCCTTGTTCAACATAGCTTCTTTTCAGCACTGCAGGATGCCCCTTTGAATGCTTGGTCTTTCATCTAAATTCTACTACAGCTCGAGTAAAGCCAGTATTGTGCATGTCTGCAATACTCTGAGGTAGATGCTCTGCTTGTTGATGTTGCTCAATTTCTGAGTGACGAATGCTTTACCGCTACTATGTCAAATTTGTAGACTTTTGTTTATGCCGTTGCCAGATGATTTTAGATGATCTAATCTCGCTTAGGATTATGTTTTCTTGGACTTTAGATTCTGTGTTGCCTCTTTTTAGTTTTGTGCCATTCTGAAGACATGGACATGCTTAAGTGCTCTCCACACATGCTCCATGAAATGGTTGGCTTTAGACAACTATTTATTGAAGAGTCGTATCTTTGTTCTGTTATGTAGTATAATAAGTCCATTTTATTTGGTTAGTATAAGGAGTAAGCTCACCGTTATCTTTTTATACTAAAAGACAGGCAGGGCAAGTTGCTGGGGGAACTCCCATTGTGAATTTGTGATGGCCATAGTCTCTAACATATATAAAGATTGATCCAAACAAAGCCTTGTTCCACGTGTCCTCTTTTCCACCTACAGGGTGTTCTGAATGCTTCATCTTATGATTCTACTGTGAGTTTGTGGCTCTAGTGTGCTTCTGTACTTCTGTGTTATGTTAGTTTATTCCCACAAGTTTTTTTCTCTCTTTTGACCATGTATTATGTGCGGAAACTACCGTAGCTAGAGTCATAACAGCAATGCAAGAAACTTCAGCAGATTTAATTCATGATTAATTAACTAAAGATCCAATATGGTTGATTCAAATTTCTGTGAACATTACACTGAGTTCTCTATCATGCAGGACAACTCTGTCAACACCCGGATTTTTAAGTCCAGATGCCTATTATGTCGTACATCGCAATCCCAGGAAGAGTGTTGTTGCGAGACATAACAGTTGAATACCATAGAGTCATTATTTATTACAACACATAATGTCTTACATCCATAGATCACATGATCCAATATTACACGAACAGTTGATCTGAACGATCAACGAACACAGATAAGTAGAGGAAACGTCGTAGTCGGTGGAACTATCTATCCACATGCCAACGCTTGACGTTAGCAGCCTCCTAGTTCTGGTAGACGTCTTGTTGACCGTCATCCTCATAGGGTTGCTCCTCTTCATAGTCTGGTATTGGAATAGCCAGGGACACAGCCATGAGTACTTTAAGTACTCGCAAACTAATACTAATGTAAGTAATTATCAATTTTAAGGTTTTCTAAGCTCTAGATTTATTTGCAGAAAGCCAAGTTTAGTTCACAAACATTTAGTAAAGATGCTTGAATCACTAGACTAACTCAAGTGGGAACATTAGTGTCATTTCCACAACATCAGTTGTGTTTTCAAAATTCAAGTCACCATTCAAAGTTCACCATTCCTTTTTAAGACAAGATCTGACAACGGAACAGTATGGCCTTTCCAACCGTCCGTAACCGTGGACGCGGCTATTCGAATAGTTTTAACACTCTGCAGAGGTTGCACACTTGTGCCACAACATTTGATTACATCCGTCAGGAATAACCCTGAATAATCGTAACTCAGTACACGGATCATCAACCCTAACCTTTCACTTACACACCCTAGTATAGGCACCTCTCCCCATGAGCTTGGCCTCCCAGTGAAGAAAAACCGTCAGCCTAGGAACTGCACAGGGCTTGGGCCGGACAATTCACCTCATTCACGTCATTTCATATCAATTCACTTTCAACGGAGGCGGCCTCGGCATAACCCCTATGACGCTTGTTTAGAGGGAACCCATACTAAGATATATAAACTTCCAGTTAAGCCATACCCATATTCCGGTATTGTGGGGGTACTTGTATAATTGGAAAGGTATCGCATCCGAACCCAATCATCGGTTTCACAAATTTTCACCAAGTCATTCAAGTCACTTTCACTTTCAAATTCCTTCAAAGTCATTTCATTTCACCTTATTCCCATCTAGAGTAGTCAATTTTATTTATTTAGCAATAGCATCTAGTCATGAGGGAGTGTTATCTAGCTTTGTTTGCTTATGCTAACATTGATACTCTTGTTCTAGTCTAGACCAAGTGAATCATGAATCAAAAGTAAACTTTGAAATACCATAAGTAAAATAATAGTAAAATAAAACATAGGATAGGATTCTTAAGCAGAAAGGAATATGTAATGGTGCTTTGCTCATGAAGAGCTTGGCCTTAGGTTGGCTTGCAAGAGTATTAGCTTGCCTTGAGCAGGGTAGTGATCAAAGTTCTCCTCCTCCTCTTGGTTGTAGTCTTCCTCCTCCGGGTATTCCTCGAGACTAGCGTCTATATACGAATACAAGGTATAGCGATCACCACACAAACTTAAGTGCTAAGCTAAACACACCAAAATTTCACACAAGCCTATGCTAGCATCACATCTTATTAACATGGTGATTTACTTTATTTATGTTAAATAAAAATAATTTCCTCTCATTATAATTATTTATTATTATAGCTCTTTTAATGTTTTGGAGGAAATAATTTCCTCTCATTGAATCTTATTAATATTTATTCTCTTCAAATAATAATAAGGTATGAATATTAGTTGACCAAGGTCAACACTTCATATCTATTATTTGAGAGTAGAATTAAATGAGGTGCTACACCTCATGCATTTTAATACTAGCATGATCATGATTTAATGTCTCTAAGTAACCAAGCATGAGGCTTATTAGATCAAGGTCAGTATCTCTATTTGAATCACTTAGGATCACAATTTAAATGAGAGAATAGCTCTCCTATCATTTACTAAGTAACTTGGGGTGATTTAATTGCACTAGAAATGGTTACATAGCCATTATATTGCTCTAGCCCATGATCCTACAAAACACTATGCTATATTTTTACAGAAACAATTAGAGTACATCAAAAGTGATTTATGAGAGTTGGAATCAACTTAAAATCAGTTATAGATAATTTTTAATATTTATTTGAAGTTGGAAAAAGCTCAGCATTGTTATTTTTATCATTAAGATTCTATAAATAATTTGCAAGTGAGTCCAGTGGCATTATTTAGATAATTTCATGAGCTTTCCGAATATATAAAATTTGCTAAATTTGGTTTAGTAGATTTTAAACTATTCAAATTTGAACTTGACATCAGTATTGGATTTTAGCTAAATGAATTAAATCAAGTTTGAATTTCTGGGCCGCGCGGGAAAACCTAATGGGCCGAAACGAAAATTAACACGGAAACCCAGCCCAGCAACGCGGCCAGCGCGAGTGGGCTGCCTGAGGAGAGGGGTCCACCAGTCACTGCCTCTTGAACGCGCGAAGCGGTACGAGCTACGTGAGGCGTTGGATTAGATTGGAGATCTACGGCTCACAGGCATCGTCGTCTCCGACGAGAGGCTGTGGCTCCGGCGGCGAGCCTAGGGGGTCGGAGGGTGTACCGAGGTTCCCACGGGGCAGTGCTAGGTGCCAGGCGACGTTGTCGACGGTGCTGAGGCTCCTGGTAGCAGTGGCGAGGCTCGGGGCGGCGTCAATCATCGGGTGAGCTGCGGGCACCGGCGAGCTTCGGCTTCAAATTAGAGCTGCTCCGGCGATGATTTGAGGCGTGGTTTGGTCGAGGCGAACCAGTAAGGTGAGGCGATCGTGATGGTGTGAAGGAAATGGCCGCGGGAGGTCTCTATTTATAGAGGGGATGGAGTGCTGCGGGTGCCGATAGAGGTCGTCGACGGCGTGGCTGCTCCGGCGTGCGAAAGAGTAAGAGGAGTACAGCACTCGATTGGCGACGGCATGGCGAAGCTATGGGCGCTTCTGACGCATCCAGGGGTCGATGGGATAGCTCAGGAGCTTGGTGATCATGCCACGGTACCCGCGGCATGGCTCCGACGATGTCGACGACGACAAGGCTTCCGACGGTGCTTGAGTGTGGCTAGCAGGTAGGGGTACTGGTGGCGATGCTCGACGCAGGGAATGGGCGCTAGGCGTGGACGAGGGTGACGGGGCATTGCCATGCTCTGGCGCGTCCAGTGCGCGCTCACCGCGTGCACTGGCATGCCATGGCATGCCCTGGGCAGGCATGGGCGTGCTTGGTGCGGCCAATGCCGTGGCTTGGCGAGCTTCGGCCGTGCTGGGTCATGATCGTCGTGTACTTGGCTAGCTCCTAGACATGGTGAGAGAGAGAGGATCGAGCCAGGGAGAGAGATGGCATGGTGGCCGGCATGATCTTGCCAGGGGTAGGTTTAGGGTTCCTCCACTCCTCCACTTGCTCAAACAAGGACTTGCAATGATGGAAGAGTATTCAGGGTGCAATGATCATCAAGATTCATCAAGGGTTCAGCTTAAAATCTGTTGGATATTACAAGGTTTGATCGAATTTGATTTGTGCCTGCCAGGTGTTCGACATAATGGCCGCATGAGGAAAATATTCAAATTTTGAAATTATTTTTGGTGAACTTCATTTATATATTCAAAGTGATGGAATGGTGGTGGTGGTGTTCATTTTGATGAAGTTTTGCAACATTTCAAATTGGGGGTCATCTACACTTTGTTTCAAAGTCACATCTTGTCAATTCTATTCTGGTCAACCTGGTCAAAGTCAGCAGAGGTGGTCAACGGAAAAGTTGTTCACTATGACTTGGTCTTGGATGAGGTGAAAAGAATTAGGGTTGTTTAGTTTAAGAATCTTCCAAACCAGGGGTGTAAAGAGGGCAACATTTTATAAATGGGCAATTTGACCATTATCACATGTATGTTAGTTTTGCAAATTTCTTTGATTTGATTTTGGTTTCTTTGATGCATTTGTGTTTGTTTTTGATATACAAAGGTTTTACAAGCAATAGATCAAGCTATGGTGACCTTTGTTGAAGATTTGAAAGATTGGCTTAATGGGTATGTGAGGGTTTATGCTATTTTTGCATTTCTTGTTTTCCTCTCAAATTGAGATGATAAGATCAGGGTTTAGGGTTTTAGTACCATGGATTAACACTAATACACTCATCATGGCAAAATGCACAAGAGAGAAGCACATTATGCATACACTATATGAGACATTATATGCATGATGAAAGTTTTTGTTTGTTGCAAATTTTGGGTATTTGAAAGATACTCTTCTCTTTATTTATTATTTAAAACTTGGGATGTTACAAACCCTTCCCCCTTACAAAAGATCTCGTCCCGAGATCTTAAAGAAAACTAGGTGCTAAAGAGATTGGGGTACTCAGTCTTCATGAAGTCTTCCCGCTCCCATGTAGCTTCTTCTTCGGTGTGATTACTCCATTGGATCTTCAGAAACTTGATACTCCTGGTGCGGGTGGTTCGGAAAGCTTCTTCTAAGATGCGAATCGGCACTTTGCGATAGGTCAAGTCTGAGTTGATGTCCACAGATCTGTGATCAATGTTCTTGAAAACCTCGGTCTTCTCTGGTACTTCCAAACATTTGCGAAGTAGGGAGATGTGAAACACATTGTGCACATCTGCCATTTCTTCCGGCAATTCCAGTTGGTAAGACACTTCTCCTCGGCGACTCAGGACTTTGAAGGGTCCAACATAGCGGGGTGCAAGCTTTCCTCTAAGCTGGAATCTCTGCATTCCTTTAAGAGGGGACACTTTGAGATACACGAAGTCTCCGATCTCGAAGGTCATCTCCCGGCGTCTTTTGTCAGCGTAGCTCTTCTGCCTGGACTGGGCTGTCTTGAGGTACTCCCGGATCTTGTGTACCTTCTCTTCGGCTTCTCGGAGGACATCTGGTCCAAACACTTGGCTCTCTCCAACTTCCGACCAATTTAGAGGGGTACGACACTTCCTTCCGTACAATGCTTCAAATGGGGCCATTTGCAAGCTGGCTTGATAGCTGTTGTTGTACGAAAATTCTGCATAGGGCAGACAATCTTCCCACTTGGATCCATACTCTAGTACACATGCTCTCAACATATCTCCAGGATTTGATTGACTCGCTCAGTCTGTCCATCCGTCTGCGGGTGGTATGCAGTGCTGAAATTCAGACGGGTGCCTAGTCCTTCAT
Organism: Lolium rigidum; assembly: GCF_022539505.1. Taxonomy (NCBI): domain Eukaryota; kingdom Viridiplantae; phylum Streptophyta; class Magnoliopsida; order Poales; family Poaceae; genus Lolium; species Lolium rigidum. Next base: position 274,655,984 of record NC_061510.1, read on the forward strand.
GTACCTTCTGCCAGAATCTCGAGGTGAATTGAGATCCTCTATCTGACACTATTGACTTTGGGGTTCCGTGCAGGGTGACTATTCTGGAAATGTACAACTCTGCTAGCTTAATTAGGTCCTTGGTAGGTGGTCTTTACGGGGATGAAATGGGCGACTTTGGTCAATCTGTCGACCACTACCCAGATAGAATCATTTCCCTTACTAGACTTGGGCAGTCCGGTGATGAAATCCATTCCTACCAAATCCCACTTCCACTCGGGAATAGGCAGGGGCTGTAACATTCCCGCGGGTCATTGATGCTCTGCCTTGACTCGTTGACAGATGTCACACTTGGCGATGTAGCTCCCAATTTCTCGCTTCATTCCATGCCACCAAAACTGTTCCTTCAAGTCTTGGTACATCTTGGTACCTCCGGGGTGAATGGAGTAAAGGGTGTCATGGGCTTCTTTCAGAATGACTTGCTTTAGTTCAGAATCTGATGGTACCAAAGTACTCCTTCTTCATCTATGGTGAATCCCGGTGCCTTTCCTGCTGCCATATTTTTCTTGATTCCGTCAATACTAGCATTCCCCTTCTGGGCTTCTTTGATTTGACTAACCAAGGTAGGCTGAAGCTCTATGCTGGCGAGGTACCCTTCGCTAACTAGCTCCAGTCTAAACTGTTCAAATTCTTGATACAGACTAGGTTGCTCTTCAGCGATCATGGAGTTCAGCTGACACGGCTGTCGGCTCAAAGCATCTGCTACCACATTGGCCTTGCCGGGGTGATAGTGAATGTCTAGGTCATAATCTTTGATCAACTCGATCCACCTTCTTTGCCTCATGTTCAGCTCCTTCTGGGTGAAGATATACTTCAAACTCTTGTGATCCGAATAAATCTCGCATCGATTACCCATGAGGTAATGACGCCAAACCTTCAAAGCTAACACAACTGCGGCTAATTCTAAGTCATGGGTTGGATAATTCTGCTCATGTGGCTTCAATTGCCTAGACAGATATGAGATCACCTTGCCTTCTTGCATCAACACACATCCAAGACCAATCTTGGAGGCGTCACAGTACACATCAAATGGCTTGGTGATGTCCGGCATGATCAATATTGGGGCTATGGTCAACTTGGTCTTGAGCTTCTGGAAACTTTCTTCACATTTGTCGGTCCATTCAAACTTCTTGTCCTTCTTCAACAGTTTAGTCATTGGTCTCGCTATGCTCGAGAATCCTTCAACAAACCGGCGGTAGTATCCTGCCAATCCGAGAAAAGCACAGACTTCAGTCTGAGTGGTTGGGGATTGCCATTCTGCAACGGTCTTGATCTTTGCGGGGTCCACGGCAATTCCTCCTGCAGACAAGATGTGTCCCAGGAATCCGACTTCCTTCAACCAAAACTTGCACTTGCTGAACTTGGCGTACAACTTGTGTTGTCTAAGGGTTTCTAGAACGATCTCCAAGTGTTGCTCATGTTCCTCCTCGGACTTGGAGTAGATTAGGATGTCGTCGATGAAAACAACGACAAACTTGTCCAAGAAGTTCATGAAGATCTTGTTCATGAGGTTCATGAAGTAAGCCAGGGCATTGGTCAGTCCAAATGACATGACGTTGTATTCATACAACCCATATCTGGTGGTGAATGCAGTCTTTGGGATATCCGTGGCACGGATCTTTAGCTGATGGTAACCTGTCGTAAGGTCAATCTTCGAGAACACGGTGGCACCGTGATGACCCACAAGTATAGGGGATCGCAACAGTCTTCGAGGGAAGTATTACCCAATTTATTGATTCGACACAAGGGGAGACAAAGAATACTTGTAAGCCTTAACAGCGGAGTTGTCAACTCAGTCGCACTGGAAACAGACTTGCTCGCAAGAGTTTATCGATAGTAACAGTTTTATGGCAAGTAGGAATAGTGAAATAACGACGAGCGAGTGGAATAAAGACAGCAGTAGTGATTATAGTAAACAGCAGGATTAAAATACCGTAGGCACGAGGGAAGGATTTAACGGGCGTTGCATGGATGAGAGAAACTCATGTAACAATCAAAGCGAGGGCATTTGCGAGATAATAATAAAACGGTATCCAAGTACTAATCAATCAATAGGCATGTGTTCCATATTTAGTCGTACGTGCTCGCAATGAGAAACTTGCACAACATCTTTTGTCCTACCAGCCGGTGGCAGCCGGGCCTCTAGGGAAACTACTTGGATATTAAGGTACTCCTTTTAATAGAGTACCGGAGCAAAGCATTAACACTCCGTGAACACATGTGATCCTCACATCACTACCATTCCCTCCGGTTGTCCCGATTTCGTCACTTCGGGGCCATTGGTTCCGGACGGCGACATGTGTATACAACTTGCATGTAAGATCATAAACAACGAATATCTTCATGAATCAATAACATGTTCAGATCTGAGATCATGGCACTCGGGCCCTAGTGACAAGCATTAAGCATAACAAGTTGCAACAATATCATAAAAGTGACATCTACGGATACTAGGCACTATGCCCTAACAAACTTATGACTATTACATGACCAATCTCATCCAATCCCTACCATCCCCTTCAGCCTACAGCGGGGGAATTACTCACACATGGATGGGGGAAACATGGCTGGTCGATGGAGAGGCATTGGCGGTGATGGCAGTGAAGATCTCCTCCAATTCCCCGTCCCGGTGGAGTGCCAGAACAGAGACTTCTGGCTCCCGAGACGGAGTTTCGCGATGTGGCGGCTCTCTGGAGGGTTTCTGGCGACTTCCACTTCTCTTTGTGCGTTTTTAGGTCGAGGCCGATAAGTAGTCCGAAGGGGGCATCGGAGGCCGACCGAGGGGGCCACACCATAGGGCCGCGCGGGCCCCCCCTAGGCCGCGCCGCCTTATGGTGTGGGGCCCTCGGGCCTCCACCTCACTTGTCCTTCTGGCTCCGTCAGTATTCTCGGAAAATAGGGCCTTCGCATAAATTCCGAGGATTTTCCCGAAAGTTGGATTTCTGCACAAAAACGAGACACCGAGCAATTCTGCTGAAAACAGCGTTAGTCCGTGTTAGTTGTATCCAAAATACACAAATTAGAGGCAAAACAATAGCAAAAGTGTTCGGGAAAGTAGATACGTTTTGGACGTATCAACTCCCCCAAGCTTAGCTTATTGCTTGTCCTCAAGCAATTCAGTTAACAACTGAGCGATAAAAGAACTTTCACGAACAGATTTTCTCATATGATGTATATATTCTCATGCTATGGCTAATACTTAAGCAGTTCATAATAAGATACATGCAAATAAGATCATCCAACAGCTATGTCAATCATGAAGAGGTACCAACAATTAATAATAAGCATCATGAATCATGTATATAAGCGAGGATTGCAATGTTCATAAGAGAATATGATAAAGTGGTATCTTACTTGCCCGTATTTGATCGGCAAAACATAAATGCCGAGGCACCTCTGGAGTTCATAGAAAGACTAGAAGTAGTGATTGTCAAAGATAAAAGCATCAAAGTTATACCACAATCAATCATATTTTGAGACAAGCATATTATACTAAGAATGACAAGTTGTGCTCTCAAGATAGTGCTCGAAGAAAGAATGGAGACACAACATAAAAGTAAAAGATTGACCCTTCGCAGAGGGAAGTAGGGATTAACATGCGCTAGAGCTTTTCATTTGTAAAGCAGGAGTAAAATTATTTTGAGAGGTGTTTGTTGTTGTCAACGAATGGTAATGGGTACACTAACTACCTCATCAACCGGACTCTCAAGAGCGGCTCCCATGAATTATTTTTGGGTGGCACTCCTTCCAACCTTTCTTTCACAAACCATGGCTAACCGAATCCTCGGGTGCCTGCCAACAATCACATACCATGAAGGAGTGTCTTTTTATTTAAGTTTTATTATGATGATGACACTCCCCCCAACCTTTGCTTACACAAGCCATGGCTAACCGAATCCTTCGGGTGCCGTCCAACAATCACAAACCATGGAGGAGTGTCTATTTAAGTTAATTAATTCGGGATCGGGAATCCCATTGCCAGCTCTTTTTGCAAAATTATTGGATAAGCGGATGTGCCACTAGTCCATATGAGAGTCCGTCAAAAGTAAATGACAAGGTTGAAAGCTAAACACCACATACTTCCTCATGAGCTATGAAACATTAACACAAATTGAGAAGCATTTTGAAAGTTTTAAAGGTAGCGCATGAGAATTTACTTGGAATGGTTTGAAATGCCATGCATAGGTGTTTGGGATTTCTATTTTCGTGCCCTCGGGTCGTTAGTTGTACTCAGTTTTCCCCAGCCCCTTAGTTTTTCCTCAGTTTCCCCCTCCCTCTAGTTTGAAACCCGCAGAAGGAGCTCAGACGGAAGGAATCCGTTTATTTGGACGTTCGTGCCGGCGTGTTGCGCCGCGTCGTCCGTGGGGCCGCGTCGTGTGGGGCCGCGTCGCGTGGGGCCGCGTCGCGTGGGGCTGGTAGAAAGGGACCGCGTGGGACAAGACGAGAAGCGTTTGGTTGCACGTGAGCAGGAGCTGGGTTTTGTCTCTCTCGGCCCAAATTGGCATTTTTAAGAGCACCTTTTCCCCTCTTTCTCTCTCTCGTCTTTTTCACCAAATTAGTATCAAATCTAGAGAAGCTTCTATTTCTGTCTTTCTTCAATATGGCAGCAAATCTAGTAGCAAATCTCTCGGGGTTATTTATGCCTTTTGGCCCTCGTTTTTTGCCCAATATGGCAGCAAATCTAGTACCAAATGTAGAAGCTAGTATATGATAAATTGACAACTGCATAATCGAAAGCTAAGTATAATACATAGGGAAGCGCATACAGCAGCCAAAAGCAGCCAATAACGTTGTAATATACAAGACGCACGCAATGTATGGACAACAAGAAGATTAGGATGAATGAATTTGTTCTTCATTCCTCCTCATATATTTCGGCGTCGGTCCAGCCGTGCATTACCCCAAGGAAATATTGATTGAACTCCTTCCGTCTGCAGTGTGAGGCCAATACATCCTCCAAACGGTATGGCCTCGTGTTCATTTCTCGGACCGGAGTTTCCTATTCTATCCACACGTTCGGCCACTCCTCCCGGGCCTTTGTATCATGAGAGTACTCTCCGATATAACCCAAATCCGTGTAGTAGATGCAGCCGAGGTCGAAGTGTCGGGTACACTGCGGTGTCGACGGAGATACACCGGGTATAATTCACAAAGAAGGCATTATCGCCAATGTTATCGACCGGATGGAGAGAGCGGCTCGAGTGTCCACACGGTACACCAATGGTCTGCCCGCCAAAGCCACGCCGACCAACAACACAAGCAGCAATTCACCATCCGACTTCACGAGGTAGAACTTCGATGTCCAAGTTCGGAAATGAAATTAGTGTCTCCATCTTGACAGTGCTCGCGCGCTTCTGCAACTGTACATTGGTGCACACTATTCTTCCATGCTCTAAATTGTCCACAGCTAGTGCATACAGTTCACCATTGAACGGTGTAATGCAACGTAGACAATGGTTCTTGATCGAAAATCTGTTTTCCCAACCTTTATCTATATCCTTAGTTGGAGTGCTCTCATCGACCCAACCAATTTCCGACGGGTAATGTGCGGTAACGAAGACCATAGTCGGGGATTTGATCACATCGACTGATTTCAGGAGAACAGATGGCATCTCGCGCCTCAAACATAGTGTATTTCTTTGTGAGTGGGTTCGAAGCCGTATCTTGTGCGGCGGGTACTTACGTGCAAGCACGATGACGCCACGGCAAAATCCGACGAAGTAGTATCCGGGCAAGCACGATAACATTCAGCACTAAGATGTTTAAGATTGAAAATAAAGAGGTAGATATGGAGGAAGTTGAACCTTGTATGAACTTCCGATAGATCTATGGTGACGTAGCGTGATGTGCCGAGTTGGAGGAAGGTGAACTCAGCGACGTGTGGAAGGGCGTGGTGTAGCATGATCCATTCGTCCGAGGTGCACGTCGGGCTCGAGGCAAACCTGAGCGCCAATTTCTACAGACTTGCCTCATGGCGGAGTACGTGTCGGCGTACTCCTCGTTCGCCGGCAAGCATTCGCCGATCCGGTGAAGTGGTCCATCAGCCGAGAGAGAGGCCCGAGTTCACGGAGGAGCCGCGCTTGGATGCGCCGCCCTCGGAGGCGACGCGCTCGGCGGCGACTGGCTCGGCGGCGACGGGCTCGGCGGCGACTGGCTCGGCGGCGACGGGCTCGGCGGCGACTGGCTCAGCGGCGACGGGCGTGGAGGCGACGGGCTCGGAGGCGACGGGGTCGGAGGCGACGGCCGCCGGCGCATTCTTCTTCTCCATCGCCGGCAGAGTAGCGTGCGTACGGCGGTTGGGGTTTTTTCGATTTGGAGAAGTTGATGGGACGTGAGAGGGGTGGTTTCGTGCGTGAGCGAGAATGAGACGACTGTGTGCAGAGGGAGGGAGGGAGGGGCTTACGCGTCCTAAATGCGACCCGCGTCCTACGCGTCCACTATTTGCACGTCACGCACCGCGACACGCGTCAACAATGGCACGTCTTCCACTTCGCACCGCAACACGCGTCCTCGAGTCTAACCCCGGAAATTTAGATATACTCGGGTATACCCTCGAGTCATATACTAGCATTTTTTGTGTGCTCAGTTTTCTCCTCGAGTGCTAATACTGGCTAGTGCAATATACTCAGTTTTACCCTCAAGTGGCTGGTCAACGAGAGAGTCAACAAATGGGATTAACTAGTTAAATGAGTTATTTAATGTGCAAAAAAATCCGAAAAAGAGTGGCACTTACTCATGGAGTCTTTACCACAAATTGCCACTTCTCAAATCATAGATAAATCATAGATAAATCAAGTTTCACCACAAATTGCCACTTCTCAAATCACCTAGTAGCTATGAAGGTGCATGGTTTTCCATAATAAGCCCTACCCAAAACAGCTTTCCCCAAAACATACTTTGTCTAAATGAGGCCACAATTCTCACACTGATGTATATTGGTATTGCAAATAGTTTGAGGTAGGCCAAGATGGGTTTCATTGTACCAAACACGCATTTTCCATTTTTTAAATCTCATATTTGAATCCCTTAGTCTGTTTACTACTCATTTGCCCTTGGTTTCTTGATACTACTCAGTTTTGCCCTCTCCCTTCACAAACTCTCACAGACGCCCAACATTGCCCTGATTGGTCTAGCCCATGTCACGCGGATCTTGCCCGCCGACCGTTGATCGTATGATCTAACGGGCAGGATAACCCCTATCTCTCTCTCTGGTCGGGGCCACCACCCTCTCTCTCTCTGTCGTCGGTTAGCTTCCACACTCTATGTATGCGAAAGGGCGGTTACCTAGTACGCTAAAGTTTGGTTTTCTGCATTATTTTTCACGAGCTAAATTATAAACTCTTTTTAGGCATTACTTTTCACGCAAAAAATGATAAACCATCACCGATTTGTTGTAGCCATTACTTTTCACGCAAACAATGATACACCATCACCCATTTCTTGTAGCCATTACTTTTCACGCAAAAAATGATAACCATCACCGATTTTGTTGTAGCCATTACTTTTCACGCAAAAAATGATACACCATCACCCATTTCTTGTAGCCATTACTTTTCACGCAAAAAATGATAACCATCACCGATTTTGTTGTAGCCATTACTTTTCACGCAAAAAATGATACACCATCACCCATTTCTTGGACCCATTACTTATCACGCAAAAAATGATACACCATCACCCATTTCTTGTACCCATTACCTTCCACGCAAAAAACGATAAACCATCACCGATTTTGTTGTAGACATTACTTATCACGCAAAAATATGATACACCATCACCCATTTCTTGGACCCATTACTTTTCACGCAAAAAATGATACACCATCACCCATTTCTTGTACCCATTACTTTTCACGCAAAAAACGATAAACCATCACCGATTTCTTGTAGCATGCACATGTTACTACTCTATGTTACTACCTTCATAGTGGGAAGTAACATATGTGTAGTGTCATGCAAAGCCATATTAATTAGGTTGTAGACTCATCTAATCTTGGAAAATGTGATGTTATGGTAACATAGCTAGGTACCACAATGCTCTCTTTCCTCAATTAATGATGTGCCATGTCATCAAATTGCTTAGTTGGCGTTGCATGTAGCTCTATGTTACTACCCAAGTTACTCCCACTATGAGTAGTCTTAGGCATTACTTTTCACGGTAAAATGATAAACTAGTCAACATAGTCCGCATTACTTTTTTTTGTTGAGATATATACCCCCACAACGGTCGTCTCCTCCTTAATTTATTGTGTATAAACCCCCACAACGGTCATCTCCTCCTTATTTTATTGTGTAAACCCCTACAACGGTCATCTCTCCCTTATAAACACCCACACGGCCATCCCTTGTGTCAATAGGTTCTGCCTCTCTCTTCTTCGTTCACATACACTTTATCCATTGCCATGGCTTCCACGTCTCGGACGCGGACCGGAAGGGGAAGGGGAAGGGGAAGGGGAATGGGAAGTGGATCATCATCATTGCCACCACCACCGTCAACACTGCCATTGATCATAGAGGAGTTCTTCATCGTCGTCTATGAAGACCCTTTGGTCAAGAAGGTACGTACGCGTTCCCACATATATGATGCATGTGATTAATTATGGGCATGTTCTAAAAAACCTTTAATTTCAAGGGTTCCCTAATTTCAAACGATCGGCGCTCGATCTCTTTGCAGGAACTCCCAAAAAAATTTGCGGACTATCTTGACGGCAAGGAGCCAGCTAAGGTGTATCTGCGAGCAGCCGACTGCGGTCCTCGTCTCTGGACCGTGGAGGTCCTATTTGACGGACAAGGCCGGATGTACCTCGACAAGGGCTGGGAGAAATTCGCCATCGCGCACGGTGTGGATTTCGGCTGGTTCGTACACTTCAAATATGAAGGCGATGATGTGCTCACGAGTGAAGGTGTTTGACGGAACAATGTGCGGGAGGTACTACTACTCGGACGACGAAGATGCCGATGATGAAAGCGACGACGACGTGAAGCCATGCATCCATCCCCTTTAGATAATTAAGGGGATCATGACCAAGAATATATATGTAGCTTCATATGCATCGATTTAGAGATCTAGCTATTTTCTATATATTATGCATGTAAAAAATAATATCGCATTTCCACTATTATTCGAGCACCACATCCTCGCCGCCACCTGCTAGGTCAACGCCGGGATGCACAATGTTTAGCATAAAAGTCACTTTAGATTAAGCTGCGAAAATAGTCACCTGCCATGGGCTGAGGCGGCCCCTACAGAGCGGCTCTATATTATATTCTCTAAATAAAATAGACGACCACAGCGGTCATTGACTGCGGAGGCCCCACAGAGCGGCAATATATAATTTAATAGACGACCCACTGGTCATTGGCTGCGGCAGCCCCATAGAGCGGCCCCATTTGTCATTGGCAGCACCGCGTATACAATCAGTAAATAAAACGGCCCACGCGTCAGCGGTAGATGGATCCACCCGTCAGCACGAGACGGTCAGCGAGGAACTGACCTCACGGTAACGGTAAGGCCTCGACCTGACGGCAACCCGCGTCTTCGATGGGTTTCAAACTAGAGGGAGGGGAAAACTGAGGAAAAACTAACGAGCTGGGGAAAACTGAGTACAACTAACGAAGCAGGGGCACGAAAATAGAAATCCCTAGGTGTTTATGGTGGACACTTTGGAACAACTTGGTTTTCAGGTGTTTGGAAGCACGAGCAGCATTCCCGCTCAGTACAAGTGAAGGCTAGCAAAAGACTAGGGAGCGATAAATCAAGAGAGCAGTAACTGTCATAATCATGCTTGCGGCAAAATAAATTAACGGAGGCATAAAAGTGATACAAGAACTATGAAGCAATATAAATCATCGAGGCTTAATTGACTTTTTGTTCAGTCATATGCATGCGTGAGCATGTGCCAAGTCGATATAAACGAATTATTCAGAGGAGGATACCACAATGCCATACTTACTTATGAATAAAACAATGCAAGCGAACATCCATGACATGCTACTCATACTAATAAATTGGAGCTAAACATGAGAGATCATGAACTACTAGGCTTTCTCAAATAACATATACCTCACATGAACCAACTAAGCATGCTCACATGGATGAGTATATGTACAAAAATGAAAACAAATAGAGTTCATACCAGCCTCTCACCGCAATCAGATTGTCGTAGATCGTCATTATTGCCTTTCACTTGTGTAGCTTGGATAATATGAAATGAAAACCACGCTCCAGCCATCGAAGACCATTGAACTCATGATGAACTTTACAAACCAAAGAAGAACAGCAAATATTTTTGGTGTTTTCGAATTGGAAACAAGAACGAAAGAAAACAAGAAAACAAAGCAAAATCTTTTTGGGTTTTCCCATGGCAAACTAACGATAGCAAATAAAGTAAACTAAGAGCAAAGAACCAAATAAAAAAATGGTGAAGAGAAACAACAGAAATATTTTTGGTCTTTTTGTGTTTTAGGAAAGAAACAAAGCGAAAACAAAAGAATGCAAACTAACAGAAACACGAGAAAAGCGGGATGACGAAATCTGCCAAATCCTGACAGCAGTACAGAAATCGAAATTAACAAAAATCTTCCATTGCTCAGACCAAAAAGTGTTCAACTAATGAAAGTTAGATAACAACCTGGGGAACATGCTCAAAAATTGGCAGCTCAAAATAACGTTCTGGCTGTGCGTACGAATTTTTTGGTAACAGCCCAGAATCTGTTTTTGGACAACACTTCCCCAAATATCATCTCCCTCTCATTAGAAAACCACTCTAAGAGACTAAACAAATATGTACAAGTATCCAGCAACCATAATATGCAAAGAATGAGTGATGCCGGTATACCTCCCCCCAAGCTTAGGCTTTTGGCCTAAGTGGAGTTCATTCCCATCAAGGGTCGGAGTTCCACGCCGGTGGATCATACATGGAGTGGTAGTAAGGCCCCTGCGCAGAAGAATATCGTGGAGGCTCCACATGACCATGATGTTGATATGAGGAGCTCGCTGCATCGGATGAAGAGTCGGGGTGCTCCTCGGCCTCCTCCTCACCTTTCCTTGCACGACGGCTTTCCCTTTCTATGTATGCGTTTAGCTCATTTTCTGTGATCGACCACCCTTTCCTGGCATCAAGGTTAAACAGAGCAGGTGCAGGCAATCGTACTAGTTTTTCAATTTTCTTAGTTATGCTCCAATTTTTCTTATACAAAGTTATCCTATAATTCAGGTTGTTCAAATTAGATGCATCTGAAATAAATTCATGTTTAATCATGGAAACAACATCAAGCTTCTCTATAGAAAGCGGAATATCTAAATTGTGAGGTCCTACACCATGCATAGCTAATAAGCGAGAGGCGATAAGACCTCCACAAATTCCTCCTTTCTCACGGTTAGTAGCAAGTCTACAAGCTATTAAAGCACCCAAATTATAAGTCCTATCCTGTTGCAAAGCAGCAGCTAAGAAAGCCAAATCTTGGACAGATAATTTACCTCCAGTCTTTCTAGCAAGAACGCACTTTGTAACAAAATAAGCAAAGTAGCGGATAGCTGGCTGTTGAATGCTACTAATCTTACCACCATCATTGGAGAAACTCCTCCCATTACAAATCATTGTATAAAGATTCGAGAGCTCCCGCGGCGTTCCCCTGATCTTCTCGCAGGATCCCCACCGCGGCACTCTAATTGCTGTACAAAAATCACTGAAAGGCAAGTTGATAGTTTTGTTATAAATCTTGTACCGGACCATGGGGTTAGTTTGAGACCGATGGAATTCGAAATCCTGCACAACCGACACCGTTAGTTTAGCATATTGGTGAGGTTCACCAACAGTAAAACCTTCCAACCCTGCATTGGAAATCAGTGTTTGAACATCTTGCGGGATTCCCGCATTCCGCATAAAATCCGTGCATGGGTAATAAGAGGGGTATACTCCCTCTTCACGATGAACTCTCATGACTTGCTGTACCTCCAACTCTTGTTGGTTAAGTTGGTGCATACTCCCCTCCATTTTCTGAAATTTTCAACAACCATTATAAAATTTGATTTCGAGGTATATAATTGAAGGGAACTACTATAGGAACTTGCTAGAGTACTAAACATGCATCAAAACTAGTTTCTTCCGCTTAGAACAAGCATGCAAGCTCACTAAACATGTTATCTACAGCAGCAAAATATTCAAGATATACTCAACCAAACAAAATTCTAATTGGACAATCAAAGGAGTCACATACCAAGGAGCAAATGTGCCAAATTTCAGACAGAAATCTAGACTGAGCAAGGAGATCGAGAAATCGCGAGTTCTTGAGCAGAAACACGAGTGAGAGGAACTTGGTGCGAGTTTTTTCGGGGGAGAGAAGATGCTGGGAGGAAGAGATGAAATAGTGGGGCAAGGAGGGGCCCACACCACAGGGTGGCGCGCCCACCTCCTTGGCCGCGCCGGCCTGTGGTGTGGCGCCCTCTGGTGCCCCACAGGTCATCCTTTGGTACTCCCAGGTGCCTCGTCGAAAAATAGGACCAACGGTGTAATTTTTGTAATTTTTAGAGAACTTCGAAAAATGCACATTTCCGGGTGTTAAATTAATTATTACTGCGCAGGAAAATGATTTCCAAAATCTTAAACAACTAAAGCATATTGCAAAACAAAAGGTGCTACAGCAAGTAAAATAAGTGGAGGGAGAAAGAAAGAAAGAAATGTTGTTTAGCTCTCTTATGCATTAAAATATACTTGTTAACAAGGTTGATCAAGTCTTGCTACCAAATAAATTTTATATGACATAAGAAGAAATAAGAGATAATCGCATGGTTGGTCACAGAACTTACCAGAGATGAGCACTTTAGTCACAAAACTTCAGAAGAGGAGTCCGCTAGTCACTTAGGATTGTTTTATGAGCAAACTGGTCACTCCCGTCATGACACCGTTAGCCAAGATGACGTGGCACGTTGACTAGGAAGTTGACTGGAGACGATGTGCTATTTTTGCGAAAACAACCCCGTCGAATCCGAAAAAAGAGATAATCGCATGGTTGGTCACAAAACTTATCAGAGATGAGCACTTTAGTCACAAAACTTCAGAATAAGATTCCGCTGGTCACTCGGGACTGTTTTATGAGCAAAATGGTCACTTTCTGTTAAGTAGCATGTTGAGAGCCTGTTGACCACGTTAGGATGTCTTTTTTTGCAAAAAAACACCCTAAACAATCAACATAGTCCTCTTAATCTCACGTCTCTCTGGTCCCTCTCGTTGGCTAGTGGGTCCCACTGGTCAGGTGCATCTTCTTCCCCATCCTAGCACAGTGGAGCGTCCTATCCGCGCCCTCCGACACAGTGCCATTGGCGATGAGCTGATGACTACGACCCTCGCCATGAGGATTGCATGTCTTCCTCGTCTTCAGTAGATGGTTTCTGCTGCCAGCTGCGAGATCCCCAAACCCTAGCTCCGGCTGCGAGATCCTCCGACACAGTGCCATTGGAGTGACCAGTTTGCTCATAAAACAATCCTGAGTGACTAGCGGACTCCTCTTCTGAAGTTTTGTGACTGAAGTGCTCATCTCTGGTAAGTTCTGTGACCAACCATGCGATTATCTCAAGAAATAAACCTCAAATCAATCATGTTACCTTATATTGAATTGATATGGATCCAATCACAAGAGTTTGATATTCTTCTTTAGGCTCATATATAGGACAATCAATGGATCCCACTTTGATAGTTTTCACATTAAAATTGTATTGACTCCACATACTTTATCAATCCTCTTGGGAAAATAGACAGTATGTTCCTTATCATCAACATTGAAAGTAACCATGCTTTTATTGCAATCAATAACAGCCCCTGCAGTATTAAGAAAGGGTCTTCCAAGAATAATGGACATATTATCATCTTCAGGCATTTCCAACACAACAAAATCAGTTAATATCAAGCAATGTTGAGTAACTTGAACAGGAACATTTTCACATAAACCAACAGGAATAGCAGTAGATTTATCAGCCATTTGCAAAGATATATCGGTTGGTATCAATTTATCTAAATCAAGTCTCTTATAAAGAGAAAAAGGCATCACACTCACACCTGCTCCCAAATCACATAGAGCAGTTCTAACATAATTATTCTTGATGGAACAAGGAATAGTCGGTATACCTGGGTCTCCAAGCTTCTTTGGAATCTTACCATTGAAGGAGTAATTAGCGAGCATAGTGGAAATTTCCTCATTGGGGATTTTCCTTTTGTTAGTAACAATATCTTTCATATACTTTGAATAAGGAGGCAATTTAATAGCATCGAGTCAACGGGATTTGCAAAAATAAAGGTTTCATCCAATCACAAAATTTATTATAATGTTCCTCCTCCTTTGATTTTAGTTTCTTAACAGGAAAAGGCATTTGCTTTTGAACCCAAGGTTCTCTTTCATTACCATGTTTCTCAGTAATAAAATCTTCTTTAGTGTACTTTTTATTTTTAGCAGGCTTTTCGAGGTTCTTTTTCAATTTCTTCTTTATCGGGAGTATCATCCTTATCATTATCTTTATCATGTTCATTACCACTTTCGGTTTCAGCATCGAAATAGAAATACTATTAGGATCATTAACGGGTTCGAGAGGATTCTACAACATTCTTATGTTTCTTTTTCTTTTTCTTAGATGGAGCACTAGTTTTAATTAGTTGAGAATCTTGTTCAACTCTTTTGGGATGCCCTTCAGGATATAGAGGATCCTGGGTAGAAACACCACCTCTAGTTGTTACTTTATAAGCATGTTTTTCTTTAGAATTATTTCCCAACAAGTCATTTTGCACTTTAGTAAGTTGATCAATTTGAGTTTGAACCATTTGAAAATGTTTAACAAGTATCTTAACATCATTGGAGGTTCTCTCCACAATACCATGCAATTCACTAATAGCTCGGGAATTTTCCATTAAATGATTCTCTACTCTCATATTAAAGTTTTCTTGCTTAACAATATAATTATCAAACTCATCTAAGCATTGAGCAGGAGGTTTTGAATACGGAATATCTTCCCTAGTAAAGCGTTGAAGAGAGTGTACCTCAATCATGGATGAAGGGGGAGTTATCTCACATAAATCTTCTATAGGAGGTAAATTCTTCACATCTTCGGGTTTAATACCCTTCTCTTTAAGAGACTTCTTGGCTTCCCTCATATCTTCATCATTTAATTTAATCATACCCCTCTTCTTCACTATCGGTGTCGGGGTTGGTTCGGGTGTAGACCAATCATCATGATTCCGGCCTATTTTAGCCAATAATTCTTCAGCGTCATCCGGAGTTCTTTTCCGAAAACACAACCAGCACAACTATCCAGGTATGCCCTAGACTCAATAGTTAGTCCACTATAAAATATATCAAGTAAATCATGCTTTTCCAAATCATGGTCAGGCTGAGCTCTAATAAGAGAGCAAAATCTCGCCCAAGCCTCAGGCAATTTCTCTCCATCTTCCTGGTCAAAATTATAAATTCTACGCAAAGCGACATGTTGAGCACTAGCAGGAAAGTATTTCCGGAAGAAAACATCAAGCAATTCTTTTGGACTTTTAATAGATCCAGGAGGCAAATTATTATACCAAGTTTTAGCATCATCCTTTAATGAGAAAGGAAAAAATTTAGCGACAAAATAAGTACGCATCTTAATATCATCAGAAAACAAACCACTAAGAGTAGATAACTCAGTCATGTGTTCAACGGCACTTTCTTTTTCAGTACCACAAAAGGGTGTTTTCTCAACAATAGCTATATGAGATAAATCAAGAGAAAAATCATAATCTTTATCCCTAATGTTTATAGGAGATGTGGCAAATTTAGGATCGGGAGATAGTTTATATCTAACGAGCATGTTCCGCAAGCAACTTTTTAATTTTTCTTGCATCGGTAGTAGCATTACATTTTTCAATAAAATCATCATCAAGCTCTACATAATCTTCATCAAGATCATCACTAGAATATTCAACGAGACTCGGGTGAATCAACAGGTGTAGCAGCATTTTCATTAGGAGTTTCGGTATTTTCAATTTGTCTAGACTTAGCAATTGTAGCATCTAGAAAAGATCCTAACGAACCATCATTATCAAGCACAGCAGAAGCATCATCACAATTATGAGAGGAATTTTCAGATTCAGCAGAAGTACCAGACATTTGAAGCTTGTGGTGGTGAAACAAGTTTACTTATCACAGATGGTGAATCAAGAGCAGCAGAGGTACTAAGAGTTGTACCTTTTCTTGTAGTGGATGGTAATATGGCGATCTTAGTATCGCGAGGTTTACCCATGATGGAGAATTTCAGCGAACAATATCAATCCAAGTGAACTTCCAAATAAAGCTATGCTCCCCGGCAACGGCGCCTAGAAAATAGTCTTGATGACCCACAAGTATAGGGGATCGCAACAGTCTTCGAGGGAAGTATTACCCAATTTATTGATTCGACACAAGGGGAGACAAAGAATACTTGTAAGCCTTAACAGCGGAGTTGTCAACTCAGCTGCACCTGGAAACAGACTTGCTCGCAAGAGTTTATCAGTAGTAACAGTTTTATGGCAGTAGGAATAGTGAAATAACAGCAGCAGTGGAATAAAGACAGCAGTAGTGATTATAGTAAACAGCAGGATTAAAATACTGTAGGCACAGAGACGGATTTAACGGGCGTTGCATGGATGAGAGAAACTCATGTAACAATCAAAGCAGGGGCATTTGCAGATAATAATAAAACGGTATCTAAGTACTAATCAATCAATAGGCATGTGTTCCATATTTAGTCGTACGTGCTCGCAATGAGAAACTTGCACAACATCTTTTGTCCTACCAGCCGGTGGCAGCCGGGCCTCTAGGGAAACTACTCGGATATTAAGGTACTCCTTTTAATAGAGTACCGGAGCAAAGCATTAACACTCCGTGAACACATGTGATCCTCACATCACTACCATTCCCTCCGGTTGTCCCGATTCTTGTCACTTCGGGGCCATTGGTTCCGGACAGCGACATGTGTATACAACTTGCAGGTAAGATCATAAACAACGAATATCTTCATGAATCAATAACATGTTCAGATCTGAGATCATGGCACTCGGGCCCTAGTGACAAGCATTAAGCATAACAAGTTGCAACAATATCATAAAAGTGACATCTATGGATACTAGGCACTATGCCCTAACAAACTTATGACTATTACATGACCAATCTCATCCAATCCCTACCATCCCCTTCAGCCTACAGCGGGGGAATTACTCACACATGGATGGGGGAAACATTGTTGGTCGATGGAGAGGCGTTGGCGGTGATGGCGGTGAAGATCTCCTCCAATTCCCCGTCCCGGCGGAGTGCCAGAACGGAGACTTCTGGCTCTCGAGACGGAGTTTCGCGATGTGGCGGCTCTCTGGAGGGTTTCTGGCGACTTCCACTTCTCTCTGTGCGTTTTTAGGTCGAGGCCGATAAGTAGTCCGAAGGGGGGCGTCGGAGGCCGACCGAGGGGGCCACACCATAGGGCCGCGCGGGCCCCCCCTAGGCCACGCCGCCTTATGGTGTGGGGCCCTCGGGCCTCCACCTCACTTGTCCTTCTGGCTCCGTCAGTATTCTGGGAAAATAGGGCCTTCTGCATAAATTCCGAGGATTTTCCCGAAAGTTGGATTTCTGCACAAAAACGAGACACCAGAGCAATTCTGCTGAAAACAGCGTTAGTCCGTGTTAGTTGTATCCAAAATACACAAATTAGAGGCAAAACAATAGCAAAAGTGTTCGGGAAAGTAGATACGTTTTGGACGTATCACACCGCTCAATTGGTCAAACAGATCTTCTATCTTCGGTAAGGGGTACTTGTTTTTGATGGTGACATCGTTAAGCTTACGATAGTCCGTACATAAACGACTGGCACCGTCTTTCTTATCCACAAACAAAACTGGGGACCTCCAAGGCGACGCACTTGGTCGGATCAGACCTTTGGCTAAAAGTTCATCCAGCTGCTTCTTCAGTTCCACTAACTCTGCTGGGTTCAAGCTATAGGCTCTCTGGGCTATAGGTCCTGTTCCAGGGATTAACTCGATGATAAACTCGATATCCCGATCTAGGGGCATACCGGGTAGATCATCAGGAAACACATCAGGGTATCTACAGACGACCCTGATCTGATCCAAGGTGGGTTTGGCTAAACTCTGGTTGCAGGTGAAATTTTTGGGCAGTCTTTCCGATATGTGCTCCACTAACACTCCGGTGCTACTAGTAATGGTGATGGCCTTCTTGGCACAATCAATTAGTCCATGATGATTGGACATCCAATCCATACCCAGTACCACTTCCAAACCCTTTGTTCCCAGAACAATCAAATTTGCATAAAACTCTATTTCATGTATTATGATAGGCACATACTTGCAAATTTTTCTAGCTTTTGTAGTTGAACCGGGTATTTGAACTATCATGACATGCTTCAAACTGATGGGTTGAATCTTACTAGTGCATGCAAAATCTTCGGTGACAAATGAATGTGATCCCCCAGAATCAAACAATACTCTGGCCAGTACTGAGTTGACAGAAAACATACCCAGTGATGCGCGTAGATGTACACATCCGTTGGGAACCCCAAGAGGAAGGTATGATGCGCACAGCAGTAAGTTTCCCTCAGTATGAAACCAAGGTTATCGAACCAGTAGGAGCCAAGAAGCACGTGAAGGTTGTTGGTGGAGGAATGTAGTGCGGCGCAACACCAGTGAAACCGGCGCCAACGTGGAACCTGCACAACACAATCAAAGTACTTTTCCCCAACGTAACAGTGAGGTTGTCAATCTCACCGGCTTGCTGAAAACAAAGGATTAAGCGTATCGAGTGGAAGATGGTGGTTGTTTGCAAAGAACAGTAAAAGCAGTAGAATGTATTCAGATGTAAAGAATGGACCGGGGTCCACAGTTCACTAGTGGTGTCTCTCCAATAAGATAACTAGCATGCTGGGTGAACAAATTACAGGTGAGCAATTGACAAATAAAGATTCAATACATATCAACAATGATTACTATGTGATTTAATCAGGGCATTACGACAAAGTACAGAGACCGCTATCCAGCATGCATCTATGCCTAAATAATCCACCTTCAGGTTATCATCCGAACCCCTTCCAGTATTAAGTTGCGAACAACAGATAATTGCATTAAGTATGGTGCGTAATGTAATCAACACAAATGTCCTTAGACAAAGCATCAATGTTTTATCCCTAGTAGCAACAGCACATCCACAACCTTAGAACCTACTGTCACGATCCCGCATTCAATGGAGGCATGAACCCACTATCGAGCATAATTACTCCCTCTTGGAGTTACAAGTATCAACTTGGCCGAGCCTCTACTAGCAACGGAGAGCATGCAAGAACATAAACAACACATATATGATAGATTGATAATCAACTTAACATAGTATTCTCTATTCATCGGATCTCACCAAACACAACATGTAGCATTACAAATAGATGATCTTGATCATGTTAGGCAGCTCACAAGATCTATAACAATGAAAGCACAAGCGGAGAAGACAACCATCTAGCTACCGCTATGGACCCATAGTCCAAGGATGAACTACTCACGCATCAATCCGGAGGCGGGCATGATGATGTAGAGCCCCTCCGGTGATGATTCCCCTCTCCGGCAGGGTGCCGGAGGCGATCTCCTGAATCTCCCGAGATGGGATTCGCGACGGCGGCGTCTCAGTAATGTTTTTCGTATCGTGGCTCTCGGTACAGGGGGTTTCGCGACGGAGGCTTTAAGTAGGCGGAAGGGTAGGTCAAAGGGCGTCACGAGGGGCCCACACCACAGGGCCGCGCGGCCAGGGCCTGGGCCGCGCCGCCTCGGTGTGTGGCCACCTCGTGGCCCCACTTCGTCTCCTCTTCGGACTTCCGGAAGCTTCGTGCAAAAATAGGCCCCCGGGCGTTGATTTCGTCCAATTCCGAGAATATTTCCTTACTAGGATTTCTAAAACCAAAAACAGCAGAAAAACAAAGAATCGGCACTTCGGCATCTTGTTAATAGGTTAGTGCCGGAAAATGTAAAATAATGCTGTAAAGTATGTATAAATCACTCAAGTATTGTAATAAAAGTAGCATGGAACATAAGAAATTATAGATACGTTTGCGACGTATCAAGCATCCCCAAGCTTAGTTCCTACTCGTCCTCGAGTAGGTAAACGATAACACAAATAATTTCTGAAGTGACATGCTACCAACATAATCTTGATCAACATTATTGTAAAGCATATGAGATGAATGGAGTGATCTGAACAAAAGATTGCTAACAAAGATAATGACTAAGCAAATGAATCATATAGCAAAACTTTTCATGAATAATACTTTCAAGACAAGTATCAAGAAGACTTGCATAAGAGCTAACTCATAAGCAATAAATTCATAGTAGAATGCATTGAAGCAACACAAAGGATGATTAAGTTTCAGCAATTGCTTTCAACTTGTAACATGTATATCTCATGGATATTTGTCAACATAGAGTAATATAACAAGTGCAATAAGTAAACATGTAAGAATCAATGCACACAGTTAACACAAGTGTTTGCTTCTAAGATAGAAGGGAATGGGTAAACTGACTCAACAATAAAGTAAAAGATTGGCCCTTCGCAGAGGGAAGCATTGATTACTATTTTTGTGCTAGAGCTTTTTGTTTTGAAAACATAGAAACAATTTTGTCAACGGTAGTAATAATTCATATGTGCTATGCATAATACTTCCTACAAGTTGCATGTCTCATGCATAGAGTACCAATAGTGCTCGCACCTTGTCCTACTATCTCGGAAAACACGGATTCTCATCGCATACATATGTTTCAACCAAGTGTCACAAAGGGGTACCTCTATGCCGCATGTACAAGTGTCTAAGGAGAAAGCACGCATTGGATTTCTCGCTTTTGATTATTCTCAACTTAGACATCCATACCGGGACAACATAGACAACAGATAATGGACTTCTCTTTTTAATGCTTAAGCATTCAACAATAGTTAATATTCTCATAAGAGATTGAGGTTGCATGTCCAAACTGAAACTTCCACCATGATACATGGCTTTAGTTAGCGGCCCAATGTTCTTCTCTAACATATGCATACTCAAACCATTTGATCATGAAATCCACTACTTCGGACAAGACGAACATGCATAGCATCTCACATGATATCCAACAAAGATAAAGTTGATGGCGTCCCCGAAAAACATGGTTACCGCTCAACAAGCAACTTATAAAAATTAAGACACATAACTACATATTCATCACCACAATAGTTTTTAAGCTATTTGTCCCATGAGCTATATATTGTAAAGGTAGAGGAATGAAATTTTAAAAGGTAGCACTCAAGTAATTTACTTTGGAATGGCAGAAAATACCACATAGTAGGTAGATATGGTGGACACAAATGGCATGGAGTTTGGCTCAAGGTATTTGGATGCACGAGAAGCATTTCCTCTCAGTACAAGGTTTGGGCTAGCAAGGTTGTTTGAAGCAAACACAAGTATGAACATGTACAGCAAAACTCACACAAGAACATATTGCAAGCATTATAAGGCTCTACACTGTCTTCCTTGTTGTTCAAACACTTTACCCATGCAAACCAAATTAAACAAGCTCTACAGTAGTTCTTCATTAATGGATTAAACTACATGATGCAAGAGCTTAAACATGATCTAAGAGAGCTCAAACAATTGCCAAATTGTCAAACCATATGCATCATTTTCCAATTCTAACCAAATAGCAATTTAACGAAGCAATAAGCTTTTCGCCATGAACATTAAAGCACAATTAAGAACACAAGTGTTCCATATGAAAAAGCGGAGCATAATATCTCCATATAAGAATGGCGAGATCCATCTTTATTCAAAACAAAACAAAAATAAAAACAAACCGACGCTCCAAGTAAAGAACATACGGATGTGACAGAATAAAAATATAGTTTCACTAGAAGTGACCTGATAATGTTGTCGATGAAGAAGGGGATGCCTTGGGCATCCCCAATCTTAGATGCTTGAGTCTTCTTAAAATATGCAGGGATGAACCACCGGGGCATCCCCAAGCTTAGACCTTTCGCTCTTCTTGATCATAGTATATCATCCTCTTCTCTTGACCCTTGAAAACTTCCTTCACACAAACTTCAAGCAAACTCATGAGAGGGTTAGTGCTTAACCACAAATTCACATATTCAGAGGTGACACAATCATTCTTAACACTTCTGGACATTGCACAAAGCTTCTGAAAGTTAATGGAACAAAGAAACTCATTCAACATAGCAAAAGCGGCAATGCGAAATAAAAGACAGAATCTGTCAAAAACAGAACAGTCCGTAAAGATGCTTCTGGACTGGGCACTTAACTTGCTCAAATGGAAAAACTCAAAACTAATGAAAGTTGCGTACATATCTGAGGATCACGCTCGTAAATTTGCAGATTTTTTCGAATTTTTTACAGAGACTTATGCCAGAATTCGTGACAGACAGCAATGCTGTTTCTGCGCAGCGATCCCAAATATAACATCAACTTTAGCATAGAAACTTTACTTGGCACAAAAACATGATAAAGAGAGGTTGCTACAGTAGTAAACAACTTCTAAGACTCAACAAAACAAAAATTTCTGTAGTAAAATAAACACATGGGTTATCTCCCAAGAAGTGCTTTTCTTTAACGCCTTTCAGCTAGGCGCAGAAAGTGCAAATCAAGTAACATCAAGAATAGAAGCCTCAACATCATAGCTTGTTCTAATAATAGAATCAAAAGGCAACTTCATTCTCTTTCTAGGGAAGTGTTCCATACCTTTCTTGAGAGGAAATTGATATTTAATATTACCTTCCTTCATATCAATAACAGCACCAACAGGCTCGAAGAAAAGGTCTTCCCAACACAATAGGACAAGATGCATTGCATTCGATATCCAAGACAACAAAGTCAACGGGGACAAGGTTATTGTTAACCATAATGCGCACATTATCAATCCTCCCCAAATGTTTCTTTTTAACATTATCGGCAAGATTAACATCCAAATAACAATTCTTTAATGGTGGGAAGTCAAGCATATCATAAATCTTTTTAGGCATAACAGAAATACTTGCACCAAGATCACATAAAGCATTACACTCAAAGTCATTGAATTTCATTTTAATGATGGGCTCCCAACCATCTTCTAACTTCCTAGGAATAGAAGCTTCAAGTTTTAATTTCTCTTCCCTAGCTTTAATGAGAGCATTTGTAATGTGTTTTGTAAAGGCTAAATTTATAGCACTAGCATTAGGACTTCTAGCAAGTTTTTGTAAGAACTTTATAACTTCAGTAATATGACAATCATCAAAATCTAAACCATTATGTTCTACAGCAATGGAATCATTGTTACCAATATTTTGAAAAATTTCAAGTAGCTTTATCACAAACAGCAGTTTAGCCAGTAGCTTCAGGCAATTTTGTACGCTTTGCACTAGGAGTAGAAACATTGCCAACACCAATTATTTTACCATTGATAGTAGGAGGTGCAGCAACATGTGAAGAATCAACATTACTAGTGGTGGTAATAGTCCATACTTTAGCTACATTATTTTCTTTAGCAAGTTTTTCTTTTTTCTTCTCTATCCCACCTAGCATGCAATTCAACAAACAATCTAATATTATCATTAATTCTAACTTGGATGGCATTTGTTTTAGCAAACCTAGCATCTTCAACTTTCTCAGGCATGACTTTCAATTTTAAAAGATCAACATCAAGAGCAAGACTATCAACCTTAGAAGCAAGAATATCAATTTAACCAAGCTTTTCTTCAACAGTTTTATTGAAAGCAGTTTGTGTACTAATAAATTCTTTAAGAATCACTTCAAGACCAGAGGGTACACTCTTATTATTATTGTAAGAATTACCATAACCATTACTATTATTAGAAGGATATGGCCTAAAGTTGTTACCATAATTATTCCTATAAGCATTGTTGTTGAAATTATTGCTCTTAATGAAATTCACATCAACATTTTCTTCTTGAGCAACCAATGAAGCTAAAGGAACATTATTAGGATCAATATGAGATCTACCATTTGCAAGCATAGACATAATAGCATCAATCTTATCACCCAAAGAAGAGGTTTCTTCAACAGAATTTACCTTCTTACCTTGAGGAGTTCTTTCAGTGTGCCATTCAGAGTAATTGATCATCATATCATCAAGTAATTTAGTTGCGGCGCCCAGAGTGATGGACATAAAAGTACCTCCAGCAGCTGAATCCAATAGGTTCCTTGAAGAAAAATTCAATCCTACATAAAAGGTTTGGATGATCATCCAAGTAGTCAGTCCATGGGTTGGGCAATTCTTTACCAAAGATTTCATTCTCTCCCATGCTTGAGCAACATGTTCATTATCAAATTGTTTAAAGTTCATAATGCTACTTCTCAAAGATATAATCTTAGCAGGAGGATAATATTTACTAATAAAAGCATCTTTGCATTTAGTCCATGAATCAATACTATTTTTAGGCAAAGAAAGCAACCAATCTTTAGCTCTTCCTCTTAATGAGAAAGGAAACAATTTCAGTTTTATAATATCACCATGTATATCCTTATACTTTTGCATTTCACAAAGTTCAACAAAATTATTAAGATGGGCAGCAGCATCATCGGTATTAACACCAGAAAATTGCTCTCTCATAACAAGATTCAAGTAAAGCGAGGTTTAATTTCATAGAATTCTGCTGTAGTAGCAGGTGGAGCAATAGGAGTACATATAAAATCATTATTATTTGTGCTAGTGAAGTCACACAACTTAGTATTCTCAGGAGTACCCATTATATCAGTAGTAAAATAAACTAAGCAAATAAAGTAAAGACAAGTAACTAATTTTTTTGTGTTTTTGATATAGAGAACAAGACAGTAAATAAAATAAAACTAGCAACTAATTTTTTTGTGTTTTTTAAGTGCAGCAAACAAAGTAGAAAATAAAATAAAGCAAGACAAAAACAAAGTAAAGAGATTGGAAGTGGAGACTCCCCTTGCAGCGTGTCTTGATCTCCCCGGCAACGGCGCCAGAAATTTATTGCTTGATGCGCGTAGATGTACACGTCCGTTGGGAACCCCAAGAGGAAGGTATGATGCGCACAACAGTAAGTTTCCCTCAGTATGAAACCAAGGTTATCGAACCAGTAGGAGCCAAGAAGCACGTGAAGGTTGTTGGTGGAGGAATGTAGTGCGGCGCAACACCGATGAAACCGGCGCCAACGTGGAACCTGCACAACACAATCAAAGTACTTTGCCCCAACGTAACGGTGAGGTTGTCAATCTCACCGGCTTGCTGAAAACAAAGGATTAAGCGTATCGAGTGGAAGATGGTGGTTGTTTGCAAAGAACAGTAAAAGCAGTAGAATGTATTCAGATGTAAAGAATGGACCGGGGTCCACAGTTCACTAGTGGTGTCTCTCCAATAAGATAACTAGCATGATGGGTGAACAAATTACAGGTGAGCAATTGACAAATAAAGATTCAATACATATAAACGATGATTACTATGTGATTTAATCAGGGCATTACGACAAAGTACATAGACCGCTATCCAGCATGCATCTATGCCTAAATAATCCACCTTCAGGTTATCATCCGAACCCCTTCCAGTATTAAGTTGCGAACAACGTGATAATTGCATTAAGTATGGTGCGTAATGTAATCAACACAAATGTCCTTAGACAAAGCATCAATGTTTTATCCCTAGTAGCAACAACACATCCACAACCTTAGAACCTACTCGTCACGATCCCGGATTCAATGGAGGCATGAACCCACTATCGAGCATAATTACTCCCTCTTGGAGTTACAAGTATCAACTTGGCCGTAGCCTCTACTAGCAACGGAGAGCATGCAAGAACATAAACAACACATATATGATAGATTGATAATCAACTTAACATAGTATTCTCTATTCATCGGATCTCACCAAACACAACATGTAGCATTACAAATAGATGATCTTGATCATGTTAGGCAGCTCACAAGATCTATAACAATGAAAGCACAAGCGGAGAAGACAACCATCTAGTGTCAACACCCGGAGTTTTAAGTCCAGGTGCCTGTTATGCCATACATCGCAATCCCAGGAATATTGTTGTTGCGAGACATAACAGTTGAATATCATAAGTCATCATTCATTACAAACCATAAAGTCTTACAACTTGGAATCACATGATCCATATTACACAAATAGTTGATCTAGTGATCAATGAACTGATCAACGAACAAACATAAGTTCATAGCGGAAGCGTAAGATACAAGGACTCTATAGTCCACAGGCCAACGCTTGACGTCAGGAGTAGTCCTAGTTGTCGTAGACGTCCTGCTGTCCATCATCTTCATACTGCTGCGCCTCTTCATAGTCCGGCCATTTGAATAGCCAGGGACACGACCGTGAGTACTTTAAAGTACTCGCAAACTAATACTAGTGTAAGTACTATCAATTCTAGTAAAGGGGTACTAAGCTCTAGTTTCTTTTGCATAAAGCCAATTTTGAGTTCACAAGTATTGGAATGAAAGACTCTTCATGTACTAACTACTCAAGTGGGAACATTAGTGTCATTCCCACAACATTGTTGTGATTCAAAAACCCAAGTCACCATTCATCCTCAACATTTTCAAGAATCTAATACTGGAAACTGTATGGCCTTTCCAACCGTCCGTAACCGTGGACACGGCTATTCGAATAGATTTACACTCTGCGAGAGGTTGCACACTTGTGCCACAACATTTGATTTCATCCGTCGGGATAACCCCGAATCATCGTAACACAAGTACGCGGATCATCAACCATAACCTTTCATTTACAAACTTTAGTATGAGCACCTCTCCCCATGAGCTTGGCCTCCCGAGTGATGACCAAGCTGTCATCCCGGGAACTGCACTGAGGCTTGGCCGTACAATTCACCTTCAATTCACATCATTCATCAACAACGGAGGCAGCCTCGGCATAACCCCTATGATGTGTGTTTAGAGGGAACCCATACTAATGAACATAAACTTCTAGTTAAGCCTTTACCCATAATCAGGTATTGTGGGGGTACTGATGAATTGGAAAGGTATCGCATCCAAGCCAATATTAGTTTTATATCAAAAATCACTATCTTCTCTTGGTCATATTCACCTTCAAAAATCAGTTCATAAATTTCATCATCATCATTATTTCACCACACATGTTCCCATCTAGAGTAGTCATTTTTAATTTAGCACTAGCATCTAGAGATGAGGGGTGCTAAGTATATTGCTTTGCTTCTAGGCTAACTTTGATACTCTTGTACTAATCTAACATTAACCCCATTGAATCATGAATCAAAAAGTACTTTGATAAACTAAAGTAATAAAACTTGCAATTAAAACTTATAACAAAACTTGGGATAGGCTTATGCTTCATAAGAAAAGATGAGAGTGCCTTGTCCTTGGTAGGACTTTGCACTTGCAAGAATATTAGCTTGCCTTGGTAGTTCTCAAACTGTTCCTCCTCCTCTTCTGGGTAGCAACCTTCCTCTTCCGGGTATTCTCCGGTACTAGCGTCTAAATTGGAATACGAGGTATAATCACTCACCAATCCAATGACTATTCCAAACAACACATATAATCACACAAACTATTCTAGGCACACACAAATAATTTAGTTAGGGTGCATTGGTGGTGTTGTTTGAGAGAAAATAATTTCCTCTCATTACATATGTAAATAATAGTTTCCATGAAAGTTCTTGAGGAATAATTTCCTCTCCTTGATATATTCTTAAGATTTAATTTCTCAATAATCAATCATGAATTTTCTATTAACCTAAGTCCACCATTCATGATCATCCATTGAGAAAAGCAATTTAAATGAGGTAAACCACCTCATACCATTTAATAATACTACACATGCTTTAAATCTCCAAGTAATTCATATAAGAGTGTTTGGTCCAGGGGTCCAAACATCACATGAACTCATTTGAGACAAGATTTAAATGAAGTAGGACACCTCATATGATTTGCATAATATTTTAGGACAATATCACTTAGAGAAAATAGCCATATTGTCCACTACTTAAACTAGGGCATGATCATGCAAGGTGACCACACCATTTTATTGCATAATCAATTAGTGTAAGTAATATGTGAACTACCAGAGTTGGAACTAACTTAATATCTATTTTATTTGATTTTTAATAATTATTTGAGTAGGGAAAAGTCCCTGCCTTGTTATTTTTCTCGAATTAACTTTACAACGATTCTGGTCATGAGACGAGTGGCATATTGTAGATAATTTCACTAGCTTTCCAAATATATAAAATTTGCTAAATTTGGCCAAGCCAAACAATTTCTATGCAATTTCAAAGTTGGGTCCAGTGGGGTAATTCCACTAAATTATTTAAATGAAGTTTGAATTTACAGGGCCGGCGGGAAAATCTTAACGGGCCAAACGCATAACCAGGCCCAAGGCCAGCCCAGCCACGGTCCAGTGCCGCGCGGGCTGCCTGCCAGCGGGGGCCACCCGTCAGTGGGTGTTTCACCCCGAAACGGTACGCGAGTTGTGGCGCGTTGGATCAGAACACGATCCAACGGCTCACATGCATCGTCGTCGTCGACGAGATGCCGTCGCTGCTCCGGCGAGCCTAGGGGGTCGGAGGGCTCACCGTGGCTCCAGAGACGGTGGGCAGTGTGCTCGAGGTGGATGTGGACGACGGCGCGTCGACCGGTGGCGGCGGCTCGTCCGGGGTGGCTCCAATCGACGGCAGCGTCCGCCGGGTACCGGCGGCTCCGATCTTCAAATTGGAGCAGCTCCGGCGACGATCGAGTGAGGGAGTGGTGAGGGCGAAGCGGTGAGAGGTGGGGAGTGAGCTGGTGTGGTTTGATCGACGAAGGGGAGCTCTATTTATAGCCACGCGAGTGTGCCGTGCGAGGCGCTGGCGTGGTCGACCATGGCGCGGCCTCTCCGGCGGGCTAATGGGCCGGGCGACGACGCGGCGCTCGTTCGGGACGTCAAGGCGGTGCTCCTGGTGGCGACGGCGGGGTCGGGGCGGTGCCTAACGCGGTCACGTCGCTTCCACGTGCGGCCGCGGCCGCGGCGGACCGGGGTCTGCTTCTCCGGCGACGGCGGGTGCGGGTCGTGGTCGAGGGCGTGTCCAACGGCGTCGCGGTGTCACGGTGAAGCTCAAGGCGCTCGCAGGGGGTCCAGGGGCTGCGTGAGTGCGTGGGACGGCGCGTGTCCAGGGCGTGTCTGTGGCGCGGCACGCGCGACGCGAGCGGCATGGCTGGGCCGTTCTGGGCGCGCCTTGTCCGGTGGTTGTCGTGCTCCTCGTCGACCCGGGCGCGTGTAGGCGGTTGCAGTAGGGTGAGGTGGAGAGGAATGGCACGGTGGCCAGGGCTGGTGAGGAAGGGGAGAGGGAGGAGAAGAACATGGCCGGCATGGTGGTGTCATGGCCATGTTGGGGTCTCCCTAGGGTTGCTCCTAGGGTTGCTATGCATCATTGAGGGTGAGAGGGAACCAGGGGACCATGTAGGGGTCAAGTGGTGCACTAGGGTTGGCTAGAGCACTATTTAGAATAGTGTCCAAATAGTTCCATATTTGAAAATTGTCATTTTTGTCCAAATTTGAGTGAGTTCAAAAGGTGGCACAATTTGAATTGTGTGTGTTTGGTTAAGTCCTAAATGACCAGAGAAGGTGAGAGGTGGTGGTGGAGTTTTCAAATTTAAGGAAAAGCAAAAAGTGACAAAGTGAGATTGTTGATCATAATATAAAGTTCCAACTTTGGATGAACCTAGCTATTGATCAAAGATGATTTTGGCATGGTGCTCTTTACAAAAAGTGTTCACCTTGATGTTCTCTTGGATGACATGCAAAGAGTTGGGAAATTTTATTTTAAAAATTTCGAAATGCAGGGGCTCAAAATAGTGATCAGGCTAGAAATGGCAGATTTGGCCATAATCACATGTGAGCACAATTTGAGTGAGAGTTTGATTTGAATTGTGTTTCTTTGATTCCAACAGTTGTAATAAGTGTGTAGTAACATTATTCAAATAATGGTGAAGACCAAAATGGTCTAGGTTCAAAATTTATAAAAATGGCATAGAGCCATATGTGAGGGTTTGTGATTTTCTAACCTTTTATTCTTTTATTTTTCTTTTCTTTACTTTGACCAGAGTGAGGTTTATTTGGGGTTTGATTGAGTTGGGAAAAAGGTTCACACCATTTTGGGACAAGGTGGGTGCCTAGGTCAAATTTTAATATTTTGGTTAAGTGTCACATATGCCTCTATGCATATGTTTGATTTTATTTTGTTTATCACTTGAATTGGTTTGATAAGTACTTTATTGAGTGTGTTGAGGTATTCCAAATCATCTACCAATGTTAACACTCAAGGTTGGAGCCTTTGCACAAAGTGGCCATAGGCTTGCATATGCCTTTCTCTTATTTAAGATCTTTCCTTTTTATTTTATTTTTCAAAGGTGGGTGACAAGAGGGATGAGGTTTAGGGTTTAGTGGGGTTCACCATGGTGCACCACTATTTAGAAAAATAAGAGAGGTAGGGTTCAAGAATTTACACATTAGGGCTCTATGCCTTCATATGTCTTTTTCTTTATTTTGGGATTTCTCAAAAAAGATCCACTGGGTTTTGAGAAGGTTAGGGTTTAGGTTTTTCTTATTTGATTTCTCTTTTCTTTTATTTGGTTTGTGATCTTCACTTGATCACTTTAGGGTTTTAGGGTTTATCACATAAGCATAATAACACTCATCATGGCCAAAAACACAAGTAATGGGTATGAGCACTATGCATAGCACTCTATTTAAGAAAAGTTTTTGTTGGTTCTCATTTTTGGAAAAAGGAAATTTATTTTATCTTTGTTTTGAAATTTGGGGTGTTACATCTAGCTATTGCTATGGACCCATAGTCCAAGGATGAACTACTCACGCATCAATCCGGAGGCGGGCATGATGATGTAGAGCCCCTCCGGTGATGATTCCCCTCTCCGGCAGGGTGCCGGAGGCGATCTCCTGAATCCCTCGAGATGGGATTCGCGACGGCGGCGTCTCAGTAATGTTTTCCGTATCGTGGCTCTCGGTACAGGGGGTTTCGCGACGGAGGCTTTAAGTAGGCGGAAGGGTAGGTCAAAGGGCGTCACGAGGGGACCACACCACAGGGCCGCGCGGCCAGGGTCTGGGCCGCGCCGCCCTGGTGTGTGGCCACCTCGTGGCCCCACTTCGTCTCCTCTTCGGACTTCTGGAAGCTTCGTGCAAAAATAGGCCCCTGGGCGTTGATTTCGTCCAATTCCGAGAATATTTCCTTACTAGGATTTTTGAAACCAAAAACAGCAGAAAAACAGCAACTGGCACTTCGGCATCTTGTTAATAGGTTAGTGCCGGAAAATGTAAAATAATGCCGTAAAGTATGTATAAATCACTCAAGTATTGTAATAAAAGTAGCATGGAACATAAGAAATTATAGATACGTTTGCGACGTATCACCCAGCACGACGTCTGGCGCTTCCTGGGCTTCTTCCGCACTCATGTGAAAGAGGCGGCCGCTGCGGTTGTTGGGGTTGAACTTCTTGCCGGTGGAGACACGGCGTTGCTGTTGAGCAGGTGCAGCGGTGTTGGTTGCGATCTTGGCGAGTCTCTTGGGACACTCATTGGAATAGTGTCTGATGCGCGTAGATGTACACGTCCGTTGGGAACCCCAAGAGGAAGGTATGATGCGCACAGTGGCAAGTTTCCCTCAGTAAGAAACCAAGGTTTAATCGGACCAGTAGGAGTCAAGAAGCACGTTGAAGGTTGATGGTGGCGAAATGTGATGCGGCGCAACAACAGGGATTCCGGCGCCAACGTGGAATCTGCACAACAAAACCAAAGTACTTTGCCCCAACGAAACAGATGAGGTTGTCAATCTCACCGGCTTGCTGTAACAAAGGATTAAACGTATCGAGTGGAAGATGTTTGCAAGAAAATAATAAAATACAAGTATTGCAGTAAATTGTATGCTATGTAAAGAATAGGACCGGGGTCCACAGTTCACTAGAGGTGTCTCTCCCATAAGATAAAAGCATGTTGGGTGAACAAATTACAGTCGGGCAATTGACAAATAGAGAAAGGCATAACAATGCATATACATGATATGATAAATATAGTGAGATTTAATTGGGCATTACGACAAAGTACATAGACCGCCATCCAATCGCATCTATGCCTAAAAAGTCCACCTTCGAAGTTATCGTCCGAACCCCATTCAGTATTAAGTTGCTAAGCAACAGTACAATTGCATTAAGTATGGTGCGTAATGTAATCGACAACTACATCCTTAGACATAGAATCAATGTTTTATCCCTAGTGGCAACAAGCACATCCACAACCTTAGAACTTTCTCGTCACCGTCCCGCATTCAATGGAGGCATGAACCCACTATTGAGCATAAATACTCCCTCTTGGAGTTAAGAGTACAAACTTGGCCAGAGCCTCTACTAATAACGGAGAGCATGCAAGATCATAAACAACACATAAACAATAGATTGATAATCACCATAATCATAGTACTCTCTATCCATCGGATCCCGACAAACACAACATATAGAATTACAAATAGATGATCTTGATCATGTTAGGCAGCTCACAAGATCCAACAATGAAGCACAACAAGGAGAAGACGACCATCTAGCTACTGCTATGGACCCATGGTCCAGGGGTGAACTACTCACTCATCACTCCGGAGGCGACCATGGCGGTGTAGAGTCCTCGGGAGATGAATCCCCTCTCCGGCAGGGTGCCGGAGGCGATCTCCTGAATCCCCCGAGATGGGATTCGCGGCGGCGGCGTCTCTGGAAGGTTTTTCGTATCGTGGCTCTCGATGCGGGGGTTTCGCGACGGAGGCTTTAAGTAGGCGGAAGGGTAGGTCGGGGGCCACACGAGGTGCCCGGGGGTAGGGCCGCGCGGCCGGGGCCCGGGCCGCGCCGCCCTGTCCCCCGGCTGCCTCGTGGCCCCACTTCGTTATCTCTTCGGTCTTCCGGAAGCTTCGTGCAAAAATAGGACCCCGGGCGAAAGTTTCGTCCAATTCCGAGAATATTTCCTTACTAGGATTTCTGAAACCAAAAACAGCGAGAATACAAAGAATCGGCTCTTCGGCATCTTGTTAATAGGTTAGTTCCGGAAAATGCATAAATATGACATATAATGTGCATAAAACATGTAGGTATCATCAATAAAGTAGCATGGAACATAAGAAATTATCGATACGTTGGAGACGTATCAGCATCCCCAAGCTTAGTTCTGCTCGTCCCGAGCAGGTAAAACGATAACAAAGATAATTTCTGAAGTGACATGCCATCATAATCTTGATCATACTATTTGTAAACATATGTAATGAATGCAGCGATCAAAACAAAGGTAATGTCATGAGTAAACAAGTGAATCATATGACAAAGACTTTTCATGAATAGTACTTGAAGACAAGCATCAATAAGTCTTGCATAAGAGTTAACTCATAAAGCAATAAATCAAAGTAAAGGTGTTGAAGCAACACATAGGAAGATTAAGTTTCAGCAGTTGCTTTCAACTTATAACATGTATATCTCATGGATATTGTCAACATAAAGTAATATAACAAGTGCAATATGCAAGTATGTAGGAATCAATGCACAGTTCACACAAGTGTTTGCTTCTTAAGGTGGAAGGAGATAGGTAAACCGACTCAACAATAAAAGTAAAAGAATGGTCCTTCAAAGAGGAAAGCATCGATTGCTGTATTTGTGCTAGAGCTTTTATTTTGAAAACATGAAACAATTTTGTCAACGGTAGTAATAAAGCATATGAGTTATGTAAATTATATCTTACAAGTTGCAAGCCTCATGCATAGTATACTAATAGTGTCCGCACCTCGTCCTACTTAGCTTGGACTACCGGATCTTTGCATGCCATGTTTCAACCAAGTGTCACAAAGGGGTACCTCCATGCCGCCTGTACAAAGGTCTAAGGAGAATGCTCGCATTTCGGATTTCTCGCTTTTGATTATTCTCAACTTAGACA
The DNA here is from genome assembly GCF_022539505.1 of Lolium rigidum. NCBI lineage: Eukaryota > Viridiplantae > Streptophyta > Magnoliopsida > Poales > Poaceae > Lolium > Lolium rigidum. The sequence continues at coordinate 274,690,005 of NC_061510.1, forward strand.
TCCATACCGGGACAACATGGACAACAGATAATGGACTCCTCTTAAATGCATAAGCATGTAGCAATGATTATTGTTCTCATATGAGATTGAGGATATATGTCCAAAACTGAAACTTCAACCATGGTTCATGGCTTTAGTTAGCGGCCCAATGTTCTTCTCTAACAATTTTGCATGCTCCAATCACTAAAATGATAGACCTTCAGACAAGACGGACATGCATAGCAACTCACATGATATTCAACAATAGTTGATGGCGTTCCCCAGAAACATGGTTATCGCACAACAAGCAACTTAATAAAAGATAAAGTGCATAAGTACATATTCAATACTACAATAGTTTTTAAGGCTATTTTGTCCCATGAGCTATATATTGCAAAGGTGAATGATGGAATTTTAAAGGTAGCACTCAAGCAATTTACTTTGGAATGGCGGAGAAATACCATGTAGTAGGTAGGTATGGTGGACACAAATGGCATAGTAGTTGGCTCAAGGATTTTGGATGCATGAGAAGTATTCCCTCTCGATACAAGGTTTAGGCTAGCAAGGTTATTTGAAGCAAACTCAAGGATGAACAAGTGCAGCAAAACTCACATAAAAGACATATTGTAAACATTATAAGACTCTACACCGTTTTCCTTGTTGTTCAAAACTCAATACTAGATATTATCTAGACCTTAGAGAGACCAAATATGCAAATCAAATTTTAGCAAGCTCTATGTATTTCTTCATTAATGGGTGCAAAGCATATGATGCAAGAGCTTAAACATGAGCACAACAATTGCCAAGTATCACATTATCCAAGACACTAGAACATGAAAGCGCGCGTTGCTGCGCCCGTCTGTTTGGTTAAAGGAAAATAGAAATATCTGAGAAAAATTAATAGTATGAATATCTATGAAAAAATTGAATTACGGTGCCTTAGTTCATAGCATGGACTACAGCTGCAAATGGGTACTTCAAAGTTCAAACAATAATTTTGCAGATCATTGCGTAGGTCAGCTTGCAAGAGATATACAAATCGTTGTCCCAGATCTATAAGACAAAAGGAGGATAAAAACATCAAACGTTATGATCTATGGAGCCAAGTTGCTAATCCATAATTTGAAGTGAAAACTACACGTAAATTTGGTTATGCTATGGTAGGAAAGATCGCAGGCGGGGTAAGATCAGATACATGCCAACCATCATTCTGTAGCTAGTTTTTTTTTGCAAGACATGTACCTGTCAAATGGGTAATTATAAGCACCCCCCATATAGGTGGACAAAACTCAACACATTTAGAAAGCTAGGCTAGAGAATTAGAATCAGTTTACTATTAAAAAAGGAAATAATATAAGTACATAGCTAGGTTACTAATTAGAGTAGGTGTTTGAAGCTAATAAAATCACTTTTGAATTTGCAGAACTGAGTTTATAGAACTGCCATGTAAATGTGGAAAGTAAGTAACCTATACTCGTAGTACACATCTAGCATAATTCAAAATCACCATATCCACTGGTAACCTCACAAAGCCCGCTGCTCTAGTTTTCAACCACTGCATCAGAATGACCATGCAAGGAATCAAATTAGCAGGAAGTGCTCTTTGAAGATAGCGCATATCTCAAAGGAATCTGAACAAATAATAGTGTAAGTATCCATCATAAAAGAAAAATAGCGTGTTTTTGCAGGAAATCGAAGGGTAAATTCAATACATAGGGACATCTGATTGCAAGACAATTTGGTATTCCTTCCAAACAATGGGAGGAACATTGTTAAGATATAATTGAATGTGATGCGATGCCCGATATACTACTGGATATGTTTGTAAATCGTACAAATTAAACCAAACACCACGGAAGCATGAATCAACCAATTGAAAGCATGAAAAAGATTTTTATGGGCTGCACACAACTGAACTCCTCAGGCAAGTCTAGTAAATTAGAATAAGCAACACATATGTAATAGAAACTATTTTCGCAAATGATATGCTTGGATGGCCCAATCAGATCTAAAGTAAACAAAATCAAGCTCTAGAGGAAATGCCGAGATGAAAACAATAAAAATATTTCTATAGTGGGCATAATACTAAACTGGGCATGGTAATATATGAAATACAGGCACATGTCCAGGAATCAATAACTCCATTTACTATCATAGAATGCAGTGAATACAAGAAAATAATATCGAATAAGCACCATACTGATCTCAACATCAGCAAAAGATTATTGGTTGTTTGCACAGCACATCATATGTTCATTCCATCAAGAATCTCAAACAAATATATGTGTCAAAGTTGTGTGCAAGGAAAAGAGCTGTTCCGAGTGTTACATATTATCCTGCAAAACATATTTTACCTCGTCACTCATATTCTCCAATGTAGTAGCAACATCACCTTTTTTCCTTTGGACCTCCTAGTCACAGGATATATGCCATATTACTTTCATTGTATGAGACATCCAACAATTAGAGGACAATGTATAATTAGTGCAAACCACAAACCCAACACCAAACATGGTCAAAACAGATAGGTTAGCACTTTAGGTAAACAATGCCATGCTAGAGAATACTTCAGTCAGTGCACTTTCATTGGTGTCATAGGAAAGGATATGCCTCCAACTCAATGAAAGAAATAGCAAGTCATCGAAAAATCTTGAACTGTAAGTCAGCAATACTACCGGGTGTTCAGTGTTCATGGAAATTCTTCCCACACATAATTTTAAAAGCGACCCTATTTCAAATTGGAGACAATCTTTGCATACATGTGAGCGCAATGATCTGTAGATCTGAGAGTGCCAATATAACTTCCATGCAAGCAACTCAAGTTACCTTCCTCCAACTCAATATGCTGCAGCAATAACACTGGATCAAGCTTACAGGGGTGGGAAATTCTTGACTTTGATTTACTGATACTTTTTTCTCAATGCCTTATGAAATAAGCACCCTGGAACAATCACAAGGAGAAGATATTAGTATTTGATACCGTGGGAACTTATTTCTAGTAGCAAAACATCAAAGCGTATTTCATACCTAGCTTGGTCATTCATCTTATCAAATTCATCAAAAAAGCATGTACCTTTGTTAGCAAAAGCAGTACACCTGACGCAAGTATAGAGCTCTGTGGCATGTTTTCTAGTACTCCTAAAAGGAATTGCTGAAAATTATTACTCTTTTTAAATCCAGCTCTCCCTTGGAGAGTGATTTTTGGGATGCTCGCATATATATATTATACTCCTGCTGTCCCAAATTGCTTGTTGCAGTGTATAGATACATGCAAATCTAGACAAATCTGTGACATCTAATTCGGGCCTGATGGAGTATATTCTTTGAAATAAAATAGTTCAATATAAGAAACAAGTGTACCCACACAAAACTACAATCGTATATATTGGTATGTGCCACATAAAGAACCCTCGGGAATATAGCACATGAAGAAAAGAAATATTGTACTGTAGTTGTTTTAGGTTACTTCCTTGCTCAGTATTGACAGTATGTACATAGTCACAATCTAGCACGAACCCTATACACCAAGCCAGCTAAAATTTGCAATTTGAGATATGAGACGAAGCCCATCAGATCTCCAACCCAATAGGTTATTTGGATCCAAGAAACGAACGAATTGACCAGAACTTGAATAAAAGGCTTACATAGTACATCTTAATACTGACAAACAATATAGAGAATCAGGAAAAAGAAGCACATGGTTTACCGGCCGATTGGAACCGTGGTATGGGACAGCTCCTTTCTCCCCAGTTCAGAATCACCAGTAAACCCTACAAATGATCCCAAGATCAGTAAGGAATCAATATCCTACACATCTAGGAAGCCCAAGTAGCCTGCGCGCCATTCACAGTACGCCCACGCCGGAGAAGAAGGGCACGAATGCCGGCACTTGAGAAGGGAACAAACTCAGCGGAGGGCTTCTGTATCCAGACAAAATCAAGCAAACTGAGAAACCAACGGGAATCCCTCCGTGCCTTGGTCGCCTCACCTTGGCAGTTTCTTGGCCGGCGGCAATCGCGCGCGCAGGAAGTAGTTGTTCAGGCGAGTGGGAATGGGACGGGGAAGGGAAGTGACGGCCGCCAGGAAGAAAGAAAGAGGAAAGGAAACGTCGTGCGTGCGCTCTTTTTTTTATGTGAGGCCTCCGATGCGGAAGAAAAAGGCCTCAAGCTGGTACGACCCATCTAGTAATTTTTTGCGTTCCGATTAACCAGAATTCACCCGAAATCGTTAAAAAAAGGCCGACCTTCGCGAAGGGAAGGCAACTCGCTCCGCACGCGACAAGTGGCGCGCTGTGGTGCCAGAAAATCCCTGGGAAGTGTTCTCCCTGCTCGCCACGTGTCGCAGTGGAAGCGAGCGTGGGGATGGGGAGGAGAGAGAAGACTGGGTTGTGTCAGTTTTTCCCTTTTTCTTCTAGATTCGTTTTTTCAAAATGAAATATCTTGAGAACCGTAAGTCCAAATTACGAACCGTTTTCACTTTTGAGATCCTTGCGTCGAGATCTTCAAAACTAGATCCCATGTTGATAGCTTTGGAGATACTTTTTTTTCGTACTTCCAATAATATTATGATTGTACCGCATGGTGTATACCTAACTGTACTCGTGTTGTAACTGATAAGTACTTCTGTTTTTAGTGTATTTGGTGCAATTTTTCCCTTTATTCGCTAACTGTACTCGCCGTGTGTGGGACCTGTACTGTACTTACGCGCGATTGTACCTGCTCGTGTGCGCCATCGCACTTCGTACATGTACTTGCTCGTGTTCACGATCGTACCGCTCAGTATGCGCGTTTGTACCTGCTCGTGTGCGTGATCGTACTTGTACTCGCCCGTGTGTTCAATCAGTACTCGTGTGTTGTGCGTGACCGTACTCGCCGTGTGCACAACTGTACCTGCTCGTGTGCGTGACTGTACCTGTACTCGCCTGTGTGTTCAACTGTACTCGTGTGTTGTGCGTGACTGTACCTGCTCGTGTGCACGACTGTACCTCCTTGTGTGCGCAACTATACTTGTACTCGCCTATATTCGCGTCGTGTACTTCATAAGCTGAGTTGAGAGTTGATTTTCTGAGAGTTGATTTGTGGCAAAGTACGAGCGGAAGCTAGCTAGCGTAATAGTTTTTTTTGTTCGCGAACATGCAATCTAGCCATGCATCGATCGGCCTAACCCATGTGGTGCATGTACGCCGCGGGGCAGCTAGGAAGTACAGCACGTACACGCGCGGGACTGACGCGGGAGGGGAGCAGCCGCGGGAGTTGGTGCGCACGCGGCGGAAAGTTCGCCAGCTCTACCACGTGTCGCTGGTTCGTTAGCCCACTTTTCCCTTCGTAAAGGTCGGTCTTTATCTAGTGGTACCCATTCACCTATTTCGACTTGCGGAGTAGCAGCCCTTGAGACGATAAGCCGGCCCATTTAGCGCTAATTAAGGAAGGAAACGTTTTGAGCGATGTTGTGGGAATACAGAGACGAATCTGGGACGTGAAGTGGTAGGATCCAACGGCTGAGGGCTTCAAATGGCTGTGGTGGCTCCTAGCTAGGTGAGTTTTACTGTTACTCAATTTTAGAATTACTACATGTAGCATTTTCCAATTCCAACCATATAACAATTTAACGAAGAAGAAACTTCGCCTTGAACATTATGAGTAAAGCCTAAGGACATATGTGTCCATATGCAACAAGTGAGCGTGTCTCTTTCCCACAAAGTGAATGCTAGGATCCATTTTATTCAAACAAAAACAAAAACAAAAACAAACCGACGCTCCAAGTAAAGAACACAAGATGTGATTGAATAAAAATATAGTTTCAGTGGAAGGAACTCGATGATGTTGTCGATGAAGAAGGGGATGCCTTGGGCATCCCCAAGCTTAGACGCTTGAGTCTTCTTAAAATATGCAGGGGTGAACCACGGGGGCATCCCCAAGCTTAGAGCTTTCACTCCTCTTGATCATAGTATATCATTCTCCTCTCTTGACCCTTGAAAACTTCCTTCACACCAAACTTCAAGCAAACTCATTAGAGGGTTAGTGCATCATTAATAATTCACACATTCGGAGGTGACACAATCATTATTTTCACTTCGGACATTGCATAATGCTACTGGACATTAATGGATCAAAGAAATAAATCCAACATAGCAAAAGAGGCAATGCGAAATAAAAGGCAGAATCTGTCAAAAACAGAACAGTCCGTAAAGACGAATTTAAAGCTGGCACCAGACTTGCTCAAATGGAAAACTCAAAACTAATGAAAGTTGCGTACATATCTGAGGATCACGCTCGTAAATTGGCAGATTTTGTCGAATTTTCTACAGAGAACTGTGCCCAGATTCGTGACAGACAGCAATGCTGTTTCGCGCAGCGATCCCAAATATAACATCAACTATAACATAGAAACTTTACTTGGCACATAAACATGATAAGGAGAGGTTGCTACAGTAGTAAACAACTTCCAAGACTCAACAAAACAAAAAATTGCTGTAGTAAAAACATGGGTTGTCTCCCATAAGCGCTTTTTTAACGCCTTTCAGCCTAGGCGCGTAAAGTGCAAATCAAGTAACATCGAGAGTAGAAGCATCAACATCATAACTTGTTCTAATAATAGAATCAAAAGGCAACTTCATTCTCTTTCTAGGGAAGTGTTCCATACCTTTCTTGAGAGGAAATTGATATTTAATATTACCTTCCCTCATATCAATAACAAGCACTAACAGCTCAAGAAAAGGTCTTCCCAACACAATAGGACAAGATGCATTGCATTCGATATCCAAAACAACAAAATCAACGGGGACAAGGTTATTGTTAACCGTAATGTGCACATTATCAATCCTCCCCAAAGGTTTCTTTTTAACATTATCGGCAAGATTAACATCCAAATAACAATTCTTCAATGGTGGCAAGTCAAGCATATCATAAATCTTTTTAGGCATAACGTAAATACTTGCACCAAGATCACATAAAGCATTACATTCAAAGTCATTGAATTTCATTTTAATGATGGGCTCCCAACCATCTTCTAACTTTCTAGGAATAGAAGTTTCAAGTTTTAGTTTCTCTTCTCTAGCTTTTATGAGAGCATTTGTAATATGTTTTGTAAAGGCTAAATTTATAGCACTAGCATTAGGACTTTTAGCAAGTTTTTGTAAGAACTTTATAACTTCAGAGATGTGGCAATCATCAAAATCTAAATCATTATGAGCTACAGCAATGGGATCATTGTTCCCAAGGTTGAAAAAATTTCAGCAGTTTTATCACAAGCGGTCCAAGTAGCTTTAGCAATTTCAGCAGCTTTTGTACGCTTTGCATTAGAAGTAGAAACATTGCCAACACCAATTATTTTACCATTGATAGTAGGAGGTGCAGCAACATGTGAAGAATTAGCATTACTAGTGGTGGTAATAGTCCAAACTTTAGCTACATTATTCTCTTTAGCTAGTTTTTCATTTTCTTCTCTATCCCACCTAGCACGCAGTTCAGCCATTAATCTTATATTCTCATTAATTCTAACTTGGATGGCATTTGCTGTAGTAGTAATCTTATTATCAATATCATTATTAGGTATAACTTTCAATTTTAAAAGATTAACATCGGAGGCAAGTCTATCAACTCTAGAAGCAATAGTATCAATTTTATCAAGCTTTTCCTCAACAGATTTGTTAAAAGCAGCTTTGTGTACTAATAAATTCTTTAAGCATAGCTTCAAGACCAGAGGGTACACTCCTATTATTATTGTAAGAATTCCCATAAGAATTACCATAACCATTACCATTAGCGTAAGGATATGGCCTATAGTTATTACCGTAGTTGTTCCTATAAGCATTGTTGTTGAAATTATTATTTTTAATGAAATTCACATCAACATTTTCTTCTTGAGCAACCAATGAAGCTAAAGGAACATTATTTGGATCTACATTAGATCTACCATTCACAAGCATAGACATAATCACATCAATCTTATCACTCAAGGAAGAGGTTTCTTCAACGTAATTTACCTTCTTACCTTGTGGAGCTCTTTCCGTGTGCCATTCGGAGTAATTTATCATCATATCATCAAGAAGTTTTGTAGCCGCCCCCAATGTGATGGACATAAAGGTACCTCCAGCAGCTGAATCCAATAAATTCCGCGAAGAAAAATTTAGTCCCGCATAGAAGGTTTGGATGATCATCCAAGTAGTCAATCCATGGGTTGGGCAATTCTTTACCAAAGTTTTCATTCTCTCCCATGCTTGAGCAACATGTTCAGTATCTAATTGCTTAAAATTCATTATGCTACTTCTCAAAGATATAATTTTAGCGGGAGGATAATATCTACCAATAAAAGCATCCTTGCATTTAGTCCATGAATCAATACTATTCTTAGGCAAAGATAGCAACCAATCTTTAGCTCTTCCTCTTAATGAGAAAGGAAACACTTTCAATTTAATAATATCACCATCTACATCTTTATACTTTTGCATTTCACAAAGTTCAACAAAATTATTGAGATGGGCAGCAAGCATCATCGTAACTAATACCGTAAAATTGATCTCTCATGACAAGATTTAGTAAAGCAGAGTTTAATTTCAAAGAATTCTGCCGTAGTAGCAGGTGGAGCAATAGGTGTGCATAGGAAATCATTATTATTTGCATTTGTGAAGTCACACAACTTAGTATTTTCAGGGGTATTCATTTTAGCAACAGATAAATAAAACAAACTAGATAAAGTAAATGCAAGTAACTAATTTTTTTGTGTTTTTGATATAGAGAGCAAGACAAGTAAATAAAGTAAAACTAGCAACTAATTTTTTTGTATTTTGATTTAGTGCAGCAAACAAAGTAGTAAATAAAATAAAGCAAGACAAACACAAAGTAAAGAGATTGAGAAGTGGAGACTCCCCTTGCAGCGTGTCTTGATCTCCCCGGCAACGGCGCCAGAAATTTGCTTTGATGCGCGTAGATGTACACGTCCGTTGGGAACCCCAAGAGGAAGGTATGATGCGCACGGTGGCAAGTTTCCCTCGCAAGAAACCAAGGTTTAATCGGACCAGTAGGAGTCAAGAAGCACGTTGAAGGTTGATGGTGGCGAAATGTGATGCGGCGCAACAACAGGGATTCCGGCGCCAACGTGGAATCTGCACAACAAAACCAAAGTACTTTGCCCCAACGAAACAGAGTGAGGTTGTCAATCTCACCGGCTTGCTGTAACAAAGGATTAAACGTATCGAGTGGAAGATGTTTGCAAGAAAATAATAAAATACAAGTATTGCAGTAAATTGTATGCTATGTAAAGAATAGGACCGGGGTCCACAGTTCACTAGAGGTGTCTCTCCCATAAGATAAAAGCATGTTGGGTGAACAAATTACAGTCGGGCAATTGACAAATAGAGAAAGGCATAACAATGCATATACATGATATGATAAATATAGTGAGATTTAATTGGGCATTACGACAAAGTACATAGACCGCCATCCAACCGCATCTATGCCTAAAAAGTCCACCTTCAGAGTTATCGTCCGAACCCCATTCGCATTAAGTTGCTAAGCAACAGACAATTGCATTAAGTATGGTGCGTAATGTAATCGACAACTACATCCTTAGACATAGAATCAATGTTTTATCCCTAGTGGCAACAAGCACATCCACAACCTTAGAACTTTCCGTCACCGTCCCGCATTCAATGGAGGCATGAACCCACTATCGAGCATAAATACTCCCTCTTGGAGTTAAGAGTACAAACTTGGCCGAGCCTCTACTAATAACGGAGAGCATGCAAGATCATAAACAACACATAAACAATAGATTGATAATCACCATAATCATAGTACTCTCTATCCATCGGATCCCGACAAACACAACATATAGAATTACAAATAGATGATCTTGATCATGTTAGGCAGCTCACAAGATCCAACAATGAAGCACAACAAGGAGAAGACGACCATCTAGCTACTGCTATGGACCCATGGTCCAGGGGTGAACTACTCACTCATCACTCCGGAGGCGACCATGGCGGTGTAGAGTCCTCCGGGAGATGAATCCCTCTCCGGCGGGGTGCCGGAGGCGATCTCCTGAATCCCCCGAGATGGGATTCGCAGCGGCGGCGTCTCCGGAAGGTTTTCCGTATCGTGGCTCTCGCATCGGGGGTTTCGCGACGGAGGCTTTAAGTAGGCGGAAGGGTAGGTCGGGGGCCACACGAGGTGCCCGGGGGTAGGGCCGCGCGGCCGGGGCCCGGGCCGCGCCGCCCTGTCCCCCGGCTGCCTCGTGGCCCCACTTCGTTATCTCTTCGGTCTTCCGGAAGCTTCGTGCAAAAATAGGACCCCGGGCGAAAGTTTCGTCCAATTCCGAGAATATTTCCTTACTAGGATTTCGAAACCAAAAACAGCTAGAAAACAAAGAATCGGCTCTTCGGCATCTTGTTAATAGGTTAGTTCCAGAAAATGCATAAATATGACATATAATGTGCATAAAACATGTAGGTATCATCAATAAAGTAGCATGGAACATAAGAAATTATCGATACGTTGGAGACGTATCAGTGTCCCACTACACCACACTCGTAGCAAGTGATGGTGGCCTTGTCCTTGGGAGTCACGGGAACAGCGTTGCTCCCGGTCCTTGGTGCGGTGTTGGTGTTGTTGTTGTTGGCGGGGGCTCTCATCGGAGCACGGTTGAAGTTGTTGTTGTGGTGGACGTACTTGCTGTTGCTGTGGTTTTTGTTGTGGTGGCCTCCTGGCCTGGGGTTTCCTCCACTCCGGTGCGGAAAACTGGGGCGTGACATCGGGGTTGGTGGCTTGTTGCTTCTGGGGGCGAATCCTCCGCTTGAGCTGGGGCGATACCTAGGGGTATTGCTGGGCCCACTCTGGTGCATCATTCTGCGCTTGCGGTTCTCATTGGCCTGGTTCAGCTGGCCCTCCATCTGGATGGCGGAGTCAACAAGGGCTTCAAGGTCAGCGAATGGAATGTTGACCAACACGGTCTGCATCTCATCATGCAGTCCGTTCAAGAACCTCTCCTTCCTCTTGTCGGTGGTGTCCGTCTCATCCGGTGCGTACCTGGACAAGGTAAGGAACTTGTCACGGTACTCTACCACAGTCATCCTGCCCTGCTTGAGTTCGCGGAACTCGTCCCGCATCTTCTTAATCAGGCCCGGGGGCACATGGTACTTGGTGAACTTGAGCTTGAAGTCGGCCCAAGTCATCATTTGCCCCGCATTCAATGCGCGGGCACTCGTCCACCAAGCACGTGCAGGTCCTGCCAGATAGTGCGTGGCGAACAGCACCTTGTCATTGGCCTCCACTCCGGCCACTTCAAGATTGTTCTCCATTGTCTGGAGCCAATCGTCCGCATCGAGGGGTTCCTCCATCTTGCTAAACACTGGTGGGTTGGTGTTCTGGAAGTTCTTCAGCTTGGAGCCCGGATGGTCATGGTTTCCGTGGCCTTGGTTGTTCTGGGCAATCTGTTGCAGTGCAGCGATGTTGGCTTGCCTTTCAGCTCTTTCAGCCTCTCTATCTGCCATTAGAGTCTGCAGCAGTTGCATCATAGCATCCTGGGATGCACGGCCGGGAGGTGCCATCTGAACATTGAGATAGTTCATGAGACGAGAGGGAAATTTCTATGGCTTATTTTGGGTAAAGTTCAAAATTTAAAACTTGAGTCCTTGACATGTTGAAAATAACACACTTTATTTTATTCATGATGCAAGCATTACAAGCTAACACATCAGAGGGTTTGAAGAACCCCTTTCACCAAACTACGATACATGGGGACCGATACAACTCACACCTACGCAAGGTGCACAAGTGAAACTAAGCTTCATCAACATGGATCGGAACGGTGTCATCCATCCCGGCTGTCAGGTCCTCATGGCCATCCTCATCAGGATAGAAGGCCAGGTCATCATCATCCTCCTTGTAGTCGTGGTCATTGCTCACATAGGAGTAGCCATCCCCTTGGATGTCTTCCCCCTCTCCTTCTCCTTCGAGGGCCGCGAGCTGGTCCGACTGGGTCTTGATGGTCTCCTTGAGGGCGGCTATCTGGTCGCGGAGGCGAGAGATGGAGTAGTCCTTCTTCGCGTTCTCACGGCGAAGGGTCTTGCGCTCTGCGGCGATGATCTTGGTGATCTCGTCCTTCTGAGCCATCTGGTGGTAGGCGAAGTTGGCGAGGGCGCGAGCGTTGTCGAGCTGGACGTAGGTATCGCACAGCAGGTAGTCGGTGTGGTCCACGTGGTACTTCAACTCGGGATGGGGCGAGAGATCCATCGGTGCCCCCATGGAGTCGTGCCTTGCCATGTGAAAGTAGCGGGTTCCCCGGATTCGGGGCAGCTCCAGCCCGCACAGACGGGCCAGTGCTTCCTTCATAGCACGAGCGAGGCCGTCCACCCAGCTGTTCTCCCGGAAGGAGAACTGGATCCTGCCAGTCGTGGGTGACTCGAGCTTTCCGCGGAGGTTAGCGCAGATGATCCACTGCATCTGTCCTCCGAGCTGGTTGGTGACCTGTCCCCCGAAGAACTCCGGGAAGGGGCGCCCGAGGAACAGGGAGAGCTCAGTCAGGTCCTGCTCAAAAACTAAGCCTCTAGCATTGCCTAGCCGGTAAAACTCCGTCTGAGCAAATTGCTCCATCTGTAGAGACATGGATGAGTAAGTTAGAGGAGTGCAAGTGTTCAAATTTTTAATTTAAGAAAGAAACATGAACTTGTTATTTTGCAAAGGAGCTAAAAGATAAGAGTGTGAATATGTTTTTATAACTATTTCTTTCATTATTTTTGAATCTAAGTGTTTTCAAACGTCCATTCTAAACTAGGGGCTTCTAAGGTCAAACAATGGCTCTAATACCAACTTGTCAACACCCGGATTTTTAAGTCCAGATGCCTATTATGTCGTACATCGCAATCCTAGGAAGAGTGTTGTTGCGAGACATAACAGTTGAATACCATAGAGTCATTATTTATTACAACACATAATGTCTTACATCCATAGATCACATGATCCAATATTACACAAATAGTTGATCTGAACGATCAACGAACACAGATAAGTAGCGGAAGCGTCGTAGTAGGTGGAACTATCTATCCACAGGCCAACGCTTGACGTTAGCAGCCTCCTAGTTCTGGTAGACGTCTTGTTGACCGTCATCCTCATAGGGTTGCTGCTCTTCATAGTCTGGCATTGGAATAGCCAGGGACACAGCCATGAGTACTTTAAGTACTCGCAAACTAACACTAATGTAAGTAATTATCAATTTTAAGGTTTTCTAAGCTCTAGATTTATTTGCAGAAAGCCAAGTTTAGTTCACAAACATTTAGTAAAGATGCTTGAATCACTAGACTAACTCAAGTGGGAACATTAGTGTCATTCCAACAACATCAGTTGTGTTTTTAAAATTCAAGTCACCATTCAAAGTTCACCATTCCTTTTTAAGACAAGATCTGACAACGGAACAGTATGGCCTTTCCAACCGTCCGTAACCGTGGACGCGGCTATTCGAATAGTTTTAACACTCTGCAGAGGTTGCACACTTGTGCCACAACATTTGATTACATCCGTCAGGAATAACCCTGAATAATCGTAACTCAGTACGCGGATCATCAACCCTAACCTTTCACTTACACACCCTAGTATAGCCACCTCTCCCCATGAGCTTGGCCTCCCAGTGAAGACAAACCGTCAGCCTGGGAAATGCACAGGGCTTGGGCCGAACAATTCACCTCATTCACGTCATTTCATATCAATTCACTTTCAACGGAGGCAGCCTCGGCATAACCCCTATGACGCTTGTTTAGAGGGAACCCATACTAAGATATATAAACTTCCAGTTAAGCCATACCCATATTCCGGTATTGTGGGGGTACTTGTATAATTGGAAAGGTATCGCATCCGAACCCAATCATCAGTTTTCACAAATTTTCACCAAGTCATTCAAGTCACTTTCACTTTCAAATTCCTTCAAAGTCATTTCATTTCACCTTATTCCCATCTAGAGTAGTCAATTTTATTTATTTAGCAATAGCATCTAGTCATGAGGGAGTGCTATCTAGCTTTGTTTTCTTATGCTAACATTGATACTCTTGTTCTAGTCTAGACCAAGTGAATCATGAATCAAAAGTAAACTTTGAAATACCATAAGTAAAATAATAGTAAAATAAAACATAGGATAGGATTCTTAAGCAGAAAGGAATATGTAATGGTGCTTTGCTCATGAAGAGCTTGGCCTTAGGTTGGCTTGCAAGAGTATTAGCTTGCCTTGAGCAGGGTAGTGATCAAAGTTCTCCTCCTCCTCTTGGTTGTAGTCTTCCTCCTCCGGGTATTCCTCGAGACTAGCGTCTATATACGAATACAAGGTATAGCGATCACCACACAAACTTAAGTGCTAAGCTAAACACACCAAAATTGCACACAAGCCTATGCTAGCATCACATCTTATTAACATGGTGATTTACTTTATTTATGTTAAAGAAAAATAATTTCCTCTCATTATAATTATTTATTATTATAGCTCTTTTAATGTTTTGGAGGAAATAATTTCCTCTCATTGAATCTTATTAATATTTAATGTCTTCAAATAATAATAAGGTATGAATATTAGTTGACCAAGGTCAACACTTCATATCTATTATTTGAGAGTAGAATTAAATAAGGTGCTACACCTCATGCATTTTAATACTAGCATGATCATGATTTAATGTCTCTAAGCAACCAAGCATGAGGCTTATTAGATCAAGGTCAGTATCTCTATTTGAATCACTTAGGATCACAATTTAAATGAGAGAATAGCTCTCCTATCATTTACTAAGTAACTTGGGGTGATTTAATTGCACTAGAAATGGCTACATAGCCATTATATTTCTCTAGCCCATGATACTACAAAACACTATGCTATATTTTTACAGAAACAATTAGAGTACATCAAAAGTGATTTATGAGAGTTGGAATCAACTTAAAATCAGTTATAGATAATTTTTAATATTTATTTGAAGTTGGAAAAAGCTCAGCCTTGTTATTTTTATCATTTAGATTCTATAAATAATTTGCAAGTGAGGCTAGTGGCATTATTTAGATAATTTCATGAGCTTTCCGAATATATAAAATTTGCTAAATTTGGTTTAGTAGATTTTAAACTATTCAAATTTGAAGTTGACATCAGTATTGGATTTTAGCTAAATGAATTAAATCAAGTTTGAATTTCTGGGCCGCGCGGGAAACCCAATGGGCCGAAACGAAAATTAACACGGAAACCCAGCCCAGGAACGCGGCCAGCGCGAGTGGGCTGCCTGACGAGAGGGGTCCACCAGTCAGTGCCTCTTAAACGCGCGAAGCGGTACGAGCTACGCGAGGCGTTGGATTAGATTGGAGATCTACGGCTCACAGGCATCGTCGTCTCCGACGAGAGGCCGTGGCTCCGGCGGCGAGCCTAGGGGGTCGGAGGGCGTACCGAGGTTCCCGCGGGGCAGTGCTAGGCGCGAGGCGACGTTGTCGACGGTGCTGAGGCTCCTGGTAGCAGTGGCGAGGCTCGGGGCAGCGTCAATCGTCGACGGTGAGCTGCGGGCTCCGGCGAGCTTCGGCTTCAAATTGGAGCTGCTCCGGCGATGATTTGAGGTGTGGTTTGGTCGAGGCGAACCAGTAAGGTGAGGCGATCGTGATGGTGTGAAGGAAATGGCCGCGGGATGTCTCTATTTATAGAGGGGAGGGAGTGTTGCAGGTGCCGAGAGAGGTCGTCGACGGCGTGGCTGCTCCGGCGTGCGAAAGGGCAAGAGGAGTACACCACTCGATTGGCGACGTCATGGCGAAGCTATGGGCGCTGCTGACGCATCCATGGGTCGATGGGATAGCTCAGGAGCTTGGTGATCATGCCACGGTACCCGCGGCATGGCTCCGACGATGTCGACGGCGACAGGGCTTCCGACGGTGCTTGAGTGTGGCTAGCAGGTAGGGGTACTGGTGGCGATGCTCGACGCAGGGAATGGGCGATAGGCGTGGATGAGGGTGACGGGGCATTGCCATGCTCTGGCGCGTCCAGTGCGCGCTCACCGCGTGCACTGGCATGCCATGGCATGCCCTGGGCAGGCATGGGCATGCTTGGTGCGGCCAATGCCGTGGCTTGGCGAGCTTCGGCCGTGCTGGGTCATGATCGTCGTGTACTTGGCTAGCTCCTAGACATGGTGAGAGAGAGAGGATCGAGCCAGAGAGAGAGAGGGCATGGTGGCCGGCATGATCTTGCCAGGGGTAGGTTTAGGGTTCCTCCACTCCTCCACTTGCTCAAACAAGGACTTGCAATGATGGAAGAGTACTCAGGGTGCAACGATCATCAAGATTCATCAAGGGTTCAACTTAAAATCTGTTGGATATTACAAGGTTTGATCGAATTTGATTTGTGCCTGCCAGGTGTTCAACATAATGGCCGCATGAGGAAAATATTCAAATTTTGAAATTCTTTTTGGTGAACTTCATTTATATATTCAAAGTGATGGAATGGTGGTGGTGGTGTTCATTTTGATGAAGTTTTGCAACATTTCAAATTGGGGGTCATCTACACTTTGTTTCAAAGTCACATCTTGTCAATTCTATTCTGGTCAACCTGGTCAAAGTCAGCAGAGGTGGTCAACAGAAAAGTTGTTCACTATGACTTGGTCTTGGATGAGGTGAAAAGAATTAGGGTTGTTTAGTTTAAGAATCTTCCAAACCAGGGGTGTAAAGAGGGCAACATTTTATAAATGGGCAATTTGACCATTATCACATGTATGTTAGTTTTGCAAATTTCTTTGATTTGATTTTGGTTTCTTTGATGCATTTGTGTTTGTTTTTGATATACAAAGGTTTTACAAGCAATAGATCAATCTATGGTGACCTTTGTTGAAGATTTGAAAGATTGGCTTAATGGGTATGTGAGGGTTTATGCTATTTTTGCATTTCTTGTTTTCCTCTCAAATTGAGATGATAAGATCAGGGTTTAGGGTTTTAGTACCATGGATTAACACTAATACACTCATCATGGCAAAATGCACAAGAGAGAAGCACATTATGCATACACTATATGAGACATTATATGCATGATGAAAGTTTTTGTTTGTTGCAAATTTTGGGTATTTGAAAGATACTCTTCTCTTTATTTATTATTTAAAACTTGGGATGTTACAAACTCCCAAGCCAAAATTATTTCTAGATAAATTCTGGAATTTAATATCCCAACATGTGTCTGTTCTAATGATAATTCTATATCTTGAGATCCATAAACCCTAAAGAGACAAATCGAATTTTGTAGCAAGGTGCTCTGCAGTAACTTTACAATGAATTTTATTTGGTAGCATAACATTTGTATTCTTTGTTTGTTCCCAATGTACTAGATACCATTAGTGCACAAGTCCATACATTGTGGTAACTACATGCTTGCTTATGTGCTGGTGAGTGCTGGATGATGAATGTTTAACTGTCCTTTTACTATCGAATCTTGTCAACCCATGTAAATGCTATAATGTGCTTCACAAATGTTTGGTGAAACTGGGCGTATTTTAGCCAAATATTCAGGGAAGGCTAACATTTGCATACTAAGAGACATGGTTATGTATGTTTTCTTTGAAACGGTTATCATGTGTATGATACAATTATTAACTCCATCATATATATTTTAGTGCTACCTTAACCTTCTTAAGGGATGGTTTATTCGTCTAGAGGCCTCAATGCTATGATATTGTACCTGAATAAGATGATCGAGGAGTATTGAAACAAAAATTATCCACTTTGGATTCTAGAGTAGGCCAATGCACAGTAATTTTGGGAATGTAAGATTCTTAGTCAGGTTTCAGTATGATTTGTAACCCAGCCAAGCGCCAGATAGGTGGCCTCCCTAATATTTCAGTATGTGTTGACTGCTGGTTGATGGTGCTTACTGCCAATATAGTCCCATGAACAAAATCTAGAAATTCGTTTCCTGATGATGTTTGTAGAACCATCTGTTAATTGACGAATTGATATTGACTTCATTTTTGAAATCGTGTAAACACTATGAAATGCTTCAACTCCACACATGTCCTTGTCCCTGCTGATTTGCATTGGACTTTGGACCATCAACATCTGATGCACTGTTGAGTCAGGTGGTTGGTGCTTCATTACCAACCTTGCTGTTCTTGCTCTGCTGCATCATATATAAGTGTAATCTCCATGAACTTCATGAAGTTTGTGCTCACAAGTATTCTTTTGTAGATATATGCATGCAAACTATTTGGCCAGATTTTTGTTAGTAGAAGTACTGATCATGAATCTACAAGTGTTATTTGGTCGCATGTTATTTGGATACTCTGTTCTCGGATGAAAAATCTAGCACATCCCGATGAAAAGCACAAGTACTGCATATTCTATAAACCAAGGGCCTCAGGTTGTTGACCCTGTTGATGATGTGTTGACTGCTGGTAGATGTCGATTTACGGCCAATATAATCGCATGAACAAAATCTAGAAATCCGTTTCCTGATGGTGCTTCTAGAACCATATTTTTAAGATGAATCGATATTGACTTCATTTATGAAATTGTGTAAACACTATGAAATGCTTCAACTCTGCAAATGCTCACTGAAATATTATGACAGTTTTTTGGAAACCTGCAAACCTGTACCAATTCTTCATAGGTAATTTTTGGAAAGTAAGATTAGTAAAATATGTAACCCAGCCACGGGGCCAGATCGATGACATGTCTGCTACGCCTTTGCCTTCTAGTTATCCATGGTTATGTTTACATGACAGTGAACTAGTGTACATCCCTACTCTGTGGCAGCATTAACCTAAGGCCCTTTTGGCGCCTGCCCTAGCCCAAAGCTTGGCTTCCTCTTTGATGCGCAAGGTCAGCATGTTTATTGATGGCTGAGCACCTTCAAACACAGTCATTGCGCATTTTTCAGATCATCCAAGGCTTTAGAAGGGTTCCCGAGGCGAGGCCTTTATGCAGGGGGGCTGTTCTCGGTCTGCCCGCAAGTCTTCTTTCGTGGACATATGCAAACTACTTGTCCTAATTCATGGTAGCAGAATTAATTTTGTAATTTTTTACCAAAATGGTTTGATTTGTTTTCTTTTTCAGAAATGAGTATTGTGTGATGGAGAACGAACTTTGTGGGATTTGCAATTTCCACTGATCATCTTCCTTTTTCGCATCAACAGTGCCTGTATGCAATGTTTTTTTTTTGCGAAAATTCCACCGATCTATTAATAATCATCAACAGTAGTACAACAAGAAACTGTTGTGACGTGGTAGTCAAAACTTGCAGCGGTTAATGAAAACACTGAATAAACTCCAGGCATATCATATATAGAACCACGCTCACACCAATTGAAATGCTACTAGATGCCTGATAGAGATTGTACAATTGAGAGACGCTTCTTCGTGCATGTACAATAGTGATATCTTAGCAATGCCACGTAGGATAAATATTGATGTGGGATAAATGTTGATGTGGAGGAAAGAGAAAGTGAAAAAAAGACTTTGCCTTCTCTTAGCTAAGAGATGATCTGTCTCACGAGAGTGAATAGATAGAACATGGGTGCATGTGAACCCACTTTTTGAAAAGTTCCGTTTGTGATGTCAAAACATGTTTTAAAAATCGAAACACAAAATGATTTCTCAGATGATCTTAAATATGTGCCCTGGACATCAGTTTTGTGACGAAAAAATCTTTTATTTTGCCTCGGCAAAAAAGTGAAATTTTGCAGGGCTATATAGTAGTATATATGTGACGTATTTTTGTCTTTTTTACATTCTGAAATAAAAAAGTGGTTTCTCCGCGAAAACTTTCTACGCACACATGAAACATGCGTACGTACCCGGTTATTTTTATTTCAGAATTTTTTAACATTTGGAAAATGCATTTCCAACCTGGATTCACATGCACCCAGGTTCAAACCGGACTTTTCCTCTGTCTCACCACATATTTAGGATAGCTAGATACTAAAGATAAGACTAAAAAATAACCCATTGTACATCATGTTTTCCTGTCATATATAGATTACATGGCACAGTTAAAATAGGACGGTCTTATCAACCATTGCACAGCCCTTACTTGGCGGGACATTTCAGCATGGCAACTGTTGGAATTGCCTCTGAAATTGGGCTAAAAAAATCACGACTCATTAATTGCTTGTCCAAGTGATTGAGTTGTGCTAGTAGGAATATCTATGATTTTCGTTTTATAAAAGACAAAGTGCTCAATATGTATACCAAAAAGAACTATGGAGTATTTTATTCTCATACCCTACCAAGAAATGCTTTAAATGTCAACTTATACCACAAGTCTTAGTACAAAAAATTCAGAAGCCTGATAACAAGGCAGATAATGTCAATAAAAAAAAAAGGGTTTAGGCGTCATCAGGAAGACTGATTCAGCAAACAGCTCCCCAGCCTTTTGCACTATATACTGAATTGGTTGCTCAAGGTACAGAATATCGTGTTTGTATTTTCTAGATTTGTCCACCAATCAAGGGATGGCAAAAGGTAAACATGACAAACTAGTAAGCTATCACTAGACTGCTGTAAACGGTTCAATGTGGTTAACCTTGTACCGAAGCTAGCTAAGATGTACTAACCCGCAGAGCACAATGCTACCTATGATTATTTAGATGGTTTTCTTTGGGAGCTTCTCATGAGTATCTCTTGGAGTCTCTTTCGTTGTACTAACTGATGCATAGAGACTGCCTTTAGCCTCCAAGGGTGGGATGTATTCCTAACACCTTTAATTCCTAAATAAATTTAGCCTGTAGAAAAAGAAAGATCCACTAGGTTCTAGCTAGATGTGTTGCTCACACGTAGAGAGGGATGAATAGAGGAAGTGAGATCCATGAGCGAAGATATATGATGTGCAATTGTTGTTGGTGGCAGCGACATTTATCCAAACTCATGTGAAACACACATGTGACATTAGGGTAAAAGATAGTCCCGTAATGTGATTTTCTGCCTTCAATGAGAGGTAGAACTTTGGAGACTGCATGTACATGCTGCACATGACGTCCTCCAAGCACAAAAAAAGTTGCAGGCCCACCCGTTCACTGATGTTTTTTTTTTGAAACAAGCCAAAAGATTTTCCATTTTCTCTACTACTATACTGTGGAAGTTTTGAATTTAGATTTGCAAGGCTCTTCACAGTTTCCCGCCAAAACACCTCTGAACCTATTGTAGCTGTTGATTTGCAATACAAAAAGATCATGTGCCGTCCATCAAGTATCGCCACAAATAATCCAACGGCCATGCTGTGCTGGATTTGCATCTCCCTGGTGCACCCAAATCAGTCCAGCTCGAGTCGTACGTCACGCGAACCTCCTAGAAGCTAGCGGAAATTTCTAGAGAAGTGCGGTTGTTGCAGACATGCAGACCGGTTGCTCTGCCCATGATTGTTTTTTATTAGAGCAGAACAAAGGAGTTGTCGTGCACATGAATCTTTTATGGGAAATCTGCCACGACCAACTAACCACGAGTTACCCAACCTGATTTTTTTTGTTGTAACTGCATTGTATTGAAGAACTTATAATAAAGAAATCTGAAAGAGATGACTCACAGCTCTCCGGTTCTTTGATGATGGCTTCATCAGACCATTAAAAAAATTCTCTTATTTTGTGTGGAATTTACATATTTATAAGTGCTGAGCAAACAAGAAATATACCATAAATGATAACCTTTAAGACATGAAATGGTTGCATCTGACGTGGTTATATTTAAAATAATTAATATGTTTTAATATTTGTAATTTTCTGAATTGTTTAACTGATCACTTATCTCTTATTTAGAACTTACTTAAAATAATACATTCAATTCAATAGAAAAGTTAGTACACGCTGAAAACAGATCCCAAATACTTTTCAACATATCTTGTTATACATCATATCAAACTGACTGTAATGATAAAAAAATATGATGATCTCGGTTTATCATTTTTCGAAGCACCACATGTCTTTATTCATTACTTTTTTTTCTTTAAGTTGTGCTATTCTATTTTCGTTCTGCAAAAGTGCAAAGCATGCGCTATTTACTAGTCATTGATAAAGAAGAAGACACTTTGTCCAGTTAATTATCGTAAAACCGGACGAAAACCGGTACAACAATAGCCGGCTGAACTAGCACATAACAACGATGCGACACACACCGTCGGGAGGAAACACATCACTGGGCAGCACACAAGCGTCATCGTCGTGGCCCCTCCTTGAGCTATAGAACCCGACTTCGCTATCGACTTCCACGGGAGGCATGAGCATGAAGCCTTAAGAACCACCAAACAACCGGCCACACACGCCGACGATAGAGTAGCCTCCGATCGAGAAGAGCTCCGAAGGAGAACTATGCAAAGCTAGCTCCACGAAGGATCACCCACCCGGACTATCTGTCGCTTGTCATCGTTGCCGTAGGGGCTTCAACACCGCACAGACCTCATCGCTGCACTGACCTCTCCACTGCAGCTTCGGGCACAAGACCATGTTGGCATTATCTTCACTCATCGTCGGGTCCGTAGGTGTTGTGTGAAGGCTTCAGGTTTTTGATTATGGTCTTTGTCCATCCTTTGTTAAATAAAATAATAAATTAAACCATGTGCATCTTTTCGATGCATAGGCTAGGGGTCTCATCCTCTATTTCAAAAATAAACATGCTTTCGATACCACCATCACATGGTAAACGAGAACGGTAATAACTGCAACAAATAGTACAATGGAGAAAAGAAATCCATACATTAGCCGCTGCAAATATAACAATTGTTATTGCACATGGTAAGATTTCTTGTTCCGATAAGAAAGACTAAAAACACGTGAACTTACCTATGGCAGAAGAATGAATGACCAACATAAAAATTAGGTTGTGTCATGACCTGGGTCCTTCATAGATACTGACCTTTTTTTCTAGAGAAAATAAACAAATAAACACAAATTCGTTAGTTATTCTGATGAATGCATACTACTTAAGAATTTTAAAGGTCAAAATATTATTTTAGATAGAAACTAAACTACGGAATAACATAAAAGGAACATCAAGTTATGGTTGCTTCATCGTCTTCTTGGCGTCTTCAATGACGCCTTCAACGTCTTCTTGATGTCTTCAACTATGCCACTGCGTCTTCAACGATGCCACCGCCTAGTGCTAGTCCATTGCATTCTTGAGGAATCCAAGTTATGTTTGCTTGCGGGTGCCAAAACACTTAGGACACGTTTGTACCACAAAAATATCAACTTGTACGACAAAAATTCCATAAGCATGATGACAAGGCAGACAATGTTAATCAATAAAAAGCTTCAGGTGTCATCATGTGACCAAAGTTGTACATCAGGAAGACTTATCCAGCAAGCAGCCCGAAGCCTTTAGCACTCTGCAAATCAAAAGCAACCTAATTGGTTGCTCAAGGTTCAGAAAATCGTGTTTGTATTTTTCTAGATTTGTCCACCAATCAAGAGATGACAAAAAGTAAACATGAAAAACTAATTAGCTATCACTAGACTCTGAACGCTTGGCGTAAATGGTTCAATGTGGTTAACCTTGTGACGGAGCTAGCTAAAGGTGGACTAACCCGTAGAACAACACTGCAATTTCGGAGCACAATGCTAACTATGATTACTTTCTTATTTTCTTTGGGAGCTTCTCATGAGCATCTTGTAGTCTCTTTTGTCGTACTAACTGATGCATATAGACTGCCTTAAGCAATGTGTAATGCTGCTTCCTGTACTGTTTATCCTTCAAGGGTGGGAAGTATTCCTAACACCTTTCATTCCTAAATAAATTTAGCCTGTAGAAAAAGAAAGATCAACTGGTTTCTAGCTAGATGTGTTGCTCGCACGTAGAGAGGGATGAAATAGTAGATGAAGTGATATCCACGAGTGAAGATGTATGATGTGCAATTGTTGTTGTTGGCGCTGGCATTGGTCCAAACTCATGCGCATATATAGTAAAACACACATGTGACATTAGGGTAGAGATAGTCCCGCGATGTCAACACTACATGACCCTACCTACTATGAATAAACAAGCCTCTCATACCCGCAATGTGATATACTGACTTTAATGAGATGTAAAACTTTGGAGACATTTACATGCTGCACAAAAAAGTTGCAGGCCCACTCGTAAAAATTTTCTAATGGAAATTAAGCACATGAGTGAGTAATAGGCATGCTACAAATGGTTTTTTCTTCTTCACATAAAGTTACACACCATCTATGCAATTTTGCTAGACCGAACTATTGAAAAACTGTGACAGGCTTAAGAAAAATTCCAGAAGATCCTAAAACGAACCTTTAAAATGGACTTAGAATATCTTCTAAACCCAATTTAAAGGATATAGGGTCTTGTGCCTTTTCAGATCCCCTAAACTGCATGATCCACTACTCACTCCCTTTTCCCTCTATTTTGAAGGCGCGACGATCACATGACATGGACGTAGCCACACAAGTTTGATCTCACACTCATGAGGTCTAATCCCATATGCTTGTCTATGAGCGTCATCATGGATCCATGAATCCACATACTGCATCATAGCCTCAACGGTGAACTTCACCGTCCGCAACCCGGGCATGACAACCGCTAGAGTGGACACGGCGACAACCACAACACCATAGACACCACAAAGCGACAATGGTTGTCGTGGTGTGGACAAGTCTGCAACTCGATGATTCAATTCTCTCATTTCTTGGAAAAATCCCACTCAATTTCTGTCTCTCACAGTCTCTTCCTGCCGCATCTCTCCCGATTCCTGTTTCTTGTCCTCCATGGTTCTACCGATTACTAGCGCGATTTCGTCAGTCACCTCGGCTCACCCCCAACCGCATTTGTGTTGTACGGGTATAGCCACCGAACGCAACCCCGCAATAAACCCTAGCTGCGCACAAGGTGACCGGTGTGCCCGTACAGTGGCCGCCGGTGTCGCTAGTTGGGCTTTCCATGTGCGTCCCCGGCCTCCTGTGCCTCTTCATGGACTCCCGAATCGCGGTATCGCCTCCGCGCCTGCCTCGGCTCTCCTCCTGTATGGCTTCCATGCACGCGCTGTCGGCCCGTGGCCCCCGCCTCCGCACAAGGTCGCCCGCTTAGGCTGTTGGCCTTGATCTAAAGCCCACTTCAGGTTCCACCTCTATTCCTGTTATCACCAGATTTTGGCCAAATCAGGAGATGGGCCGCGATGGAGATGGGCTTAAAGGATATACACATAATGTATTTCTGAATCGGCCTCGTGTGTGAATTTGGGCTGGATTGCCCGTGTATCTGTACATTATGGTAGATCGCATGTTAGTTTAGAATTAAGATAGAGTTTGGCTCGTACACAATTAGGTTTATTCCAAAGATAGAAAGTCCACGGACTATAAATATGTATCTAGGGTTATTGAGAAAGGAGGACGATCACGTTCACAACAAACACAATCCAGGCGCATCGCCACCCCTTGTTTCGAGGGTTTCTTCCGGGTAAGCATCATGCTGCCTAGATCGCATCTTGCGATCTAGGCAGTATCTGTTTATTCCCTGTTTGGTGTTGCTCGTACTGAAGCCTTTTTGATGGCGAGTAACACTGTTTATCGTAGATGTTTTAGGGCTTGCATCAATGCTTTTCTGGTATGTTTACTTAGCTGTGCTGCCCTTGGATATCTAGCTGTCGTTACACCTATTCTAGGTGTAAGGGCAGCATCTTGCTTTATCTTCGTTTAGTAGATTCGATCTGTTATAGTTGTTCCTTGTTCTACGAGGATTAGTTTGATATCTGCATGGTTAGGCCTTGCAAACGGGTTGAATGATCCAGTAGTGCGTAAGGTACGGTTTGCCGATCCAAGAAGGGATGTTCCGGGGATCAACTCCGTGTTGGTTTTTAGGCCTCGTTTTGGGTTAGTTTTCTGTTATCTTTCGTATCTGCCAGGCTCAACTACGTGTAGGATGTTCCGGTTATGCGGTGAAAACCCTAAACTGTCGTAGATTGATTTAGCTTAGCATTGATAAAGGAGAACCCCCATGTTATTGTAGATCCATTATTGAACCATGGGTTAATCGGCTCTTTGAGCCGATTCACAGGGTAACCTGAGAGCCGATCGAGGCTCATTTAATGTTTACGTGTCTACCATGCAGGAAACTAATTGAAGCAATCCAACACCTTCCTGATCAGGTATAGGTCAGGTGGCACGCCCTTGCAATCACCAGGACGTGTGCCGGAGCATTGCGGGCCATTGCCCGAGGGACCAGGGCCCACCAGCAGTCCTGGGAGCCTCCCGGCTCTCCGTGTTGCTCGTCGCTGCCCGCCGGTGGGTTTTGGCAGGCAACACATTCTGGCACGCCCGGTGGGACTCTCTACAACAACGGCGTCTACATCTGCAACTGAGATGGCAGACGCACCAGTCACATACGAAGAGCTCATTGGTGATCACAAGAAGAAATACGATGAGGTCAAAGCTCTTATCGAAGCCGATCTCATCGGCTCTTTCGAGAGAACCCGTTCACATGGCATCAGGTGGAAAGGATTCTCACCTGAAGGCGTTCTCGACGGAGTAGACCTGTCTCTCCCTTCAGAGGAGCGCACCAGAGCTCAGCGCCAGGAAATTAATTACATGGTGGCTCATTCTATACACCGTCATTCTGAGAGCCTGGTGAACTCTTTGGAGCGCATTGCGGTTCGCGTGGTTCAGGAAATCATGAAGCATCAGTACTCTCCGTCAGGACCTGCTCTAGGGACCCACCAGGGAGAAATACCTTTCCAGACGAGACCGCAACTGCCATTCACACTTGCCGCTCCAGAGCAACAGGCTTCACTGGCATACGTCGTCTACAAGGAGGCGATCCTGGCGATTGCCAATTCCTGTATGAGCCGCCCAAAGAAATCCCACATGGATACGTGTGTACATACGTGTCTGACTGCAACAACTTCGCGCGCGCAAACCAGATTGCAACAGGAGGGATTTCGAGAGGAATTTCTGGAGCAGATGCCGATAAACAGGCGTGGCTAGCTAAATATGCCACCAGAACGAGTCATGAAAGTTCGGCCGCTGCAACTCATACCGTGGAACAAATCAGTACCATCTTGAGAGACCAATTTGGCATCCTGCCAAAGAGGAGAACAATCGGCTATTCCAAGCCGTACCCCAATGAATATGATTTGATTCCACTGCCACCCAAATATCGGCTCCCTGAGTTCTCAAAGTTTAGTGAATCAGAAGGGTCCAGCTCAATTGAGCATGTGAGCCGATATTTGGCACAGTTGGGCATGATTTCAGCATCAGACCCGTTACGTGTGAGGTTTTTCGCGCAATCTCTCACAGGACCAGCTTTTGGGTGGTACACCTCGTTGCCACCAGATTCAGTCCGGACCTGGAAGCAACTCGAAGAGCAGTTTCACGTGCAATATCACTCAGAAGCTACCGAGGCTGGCATTGCCGATCTGGCGCAGGTACGGCAGAAGCGGGGAGAAACGGTGTCAGAATACATTCAGCGCTTCAGGACTGTCAGGAACCGATGTTATTCGGCTCGTTTGAATGAGAAAGAAGTAGTCGAGCTGGCAGCGTTGGGCCTCGCCGCGCCGCTCAGAGATCTGGCTTTCCAAACGGAATACAATTCACTGGCGCACTTGGTCCAGAAATTGACATTGTATGAACAGCACCACCCAGAGTTGTACCAAGACAAGTTCGCCAAACGCCCGATAAGCCTGGTCGAGACAGAAGATATGGAGGACTCTGAAGACCAGGAAGTAGCTGTAGCTGAATGGGCTCGGGGGGCAGCTCCCGTGTCCTGCAAATGGGTGAAACAACCAGGGCCTGCAAAAGGGTTTGACTTCGATATAAGCAAAGCTGAGCAGATATTCGATTTATTGCTTAAGGAAAAACAACTGAAGTTACCCGAAGGCCATAAAATCCCTACGGCGCAAGAGATGAATGGGAGACCATACTGCAAGTGGCACCACTCGTTCACCCATGTCACCAATGACTGCAAAGAGCTGCGTCGGCAGATCCAGACGGCGATAGAACAAGGCCGTTTGATCTTTGGACAGTTTGCCATGAAAGTGGACACGCAACCGTTTCCTGGCGTCAACATGGTGGACCTCGATCACTCCTTGAGGCGTCAGCCGGGTTTCTCGTTCGAGGTTAACATGGCAGGGCCGGTAGACCACCATGGCAAGGATAAAGAAGGAATCGGTCACTCCAGCGGCAAGGAAAAGGAGGAGGCCGGCCCACGCGACCGACTCCGATATGATGATAGGAGGTACGTCACCGAGGAGAAAGTGAGAAGCGTGCGGTATCAACGGCCACTCTCCGCGCACCTCCTTAACAAATATGAGCATCAGTACGACCGACGTCGGCGGAACGATATGGATGACGAAAGATATCGTCGGTCTGATGCGGACAACAGGAAATATCGTCGATATGATAGAGACGATGAAGGTTATGAGCGCCGCGCCAATGGGAAGTCTAGAGAGCAGGAAAACATGGACAGGTGATACGTCCAAAACGTATCTACTTTCCCGAACACTTTTGCTATTGTTTTGCCTCTAATTTGTGTATTTTGGATACAACTAACACGGACTAACGCTGTTTTCAGCAGAATTGCTCTGGTGTCTCGTTTTTGTGCAGAAATCTAACTTTCAGGAAAAACCTCGGAATTTATACAGAAGGCCCTATTTTCCCAGAAGACTCATGGAGCCAGAAGGGCAAGTCAGGTGGAGGCCCGAGGGCCCCACACCCTAGGGCGGCGCGGCCCAGGAGGGGGGCGCGCGGCCCTAGTGTGTGGCCCCCTCGGCAGGCCTCCGACGCCCTCCTTCGGACTACTTATCGCCCTCGACCTAAAAACGCACGGGGAGAAGTCGAAGTCGCCAGAAACCCTCCAGAGAGCCGCCACATCGCGAAACTCCGTCTCGGGAGCCAGAAGTCTCCGTTCTGGCACTCCGCCGGGACGGGGAATTGGAGGAGATCTTCACCGCCATCACCACCAACGCCTCTCCATCGACCAGCCATGTTTCCCCCATCCATTTGTGAGTAATTCCCCCGCTGTAGGCTGAAGGGGATGGTAGGGATTGGATGAGATTGATCATGTAATAGTCACAAGATTGTTAGGGCATGGTGCCTAGTATCAGTAGATGTTACTTTTATGATATTGTTGCAACTTTTTATGCTTAATGCTTGTCACTAGGGCCCGAGTGCCATGATCTCAGATCTGAACATGTTATTGTTTCATCAAGATATTCATTGTTTATGGTCTTACCTGCAAGTTGTATACACATGTCGCTGTCCGGAACCAATGGCCCCGAAGTGACAGAAATCGGGACAACCTGAGGGGATGGTAGTGATGTGAGGATCACATGTGTTCACGGAGTGTTAATGATTTGCTCCGGTACTCTATTAAAAGGAGTACCTTAATTTCCGGTAGTTTCCCTAGAGGCCCGGCTGCCACCGGCTGGTAGGACAAAAGATGTTGTGCAAGTTTCTCATTGCGAGCACGTACGACTATATATGGAACACATGCCTATTGATTGATTAGTACTTGGATACCGCTTTATTATTACCTGCAAATTCCCTACCATGATTGTTATATGAATTCTCTCATCCATGCAATGCCCGTTCATCCGTCCCTGTGCCTACAGTATTTTAATCCTGCTGTTTACTATAATCACTACTGCTGTCTTTATTTCACTGCTGCTGTTATTTCACTATTCCTACTGCCATAAAACTGTTGCTACTGATAAACTCTTGCGAGCAAGTCTGTTTTCAGGTGCAGCTGAATTGACAACTCCGCTGTTAAGGCTTACAAGTATTCTTTGTCTCCCCTTGTGTCGAATCAATAAATTGGGTAATACTTCCCTCGAAGACTGTTGCGATCCCCTATACTTGTGGGTCATCAAGACTATTTTCTGGCGCCGTTGCCGGGGAGCATAGCTTTATTTGTAAGTTCACTTGGATTGATATTGTTCGCTGCAAATTCTCCATCATGGGTAAACCTCGCGATACTAAAGTCGCCATATTACCATCCACTACAAGAAAAGGTACAACTCTGAGTACCTCCGCTGCTCTTGATTCACCATCTATGATAAGTCAACTTGTTTCACCACCACAAACTTCACGTGTTGGTACTTCTGCTGAATCTGAAAATTCCTCTGATAATTTTGATGATGCTTCTACTGTGCTTGATAATGCTGGTTCATTAGGTCCTTTTCTAGATGCTACAATTGCTAGGTCTAGACAAATTGAAATTACCGAAACTCCTAATGAAAATACTGTTACACCTGTTAATTCACCTGAGATTGATGATCTTGATGAAGATTATGTGGAACTTGATGATGATTTTATTGATAAATGCAATGCTACTACTAGTACAAGTAACCTCAAAAAGCTTATTGCACAACATGATGTTAGATATAAACCGTCTCCTGATCCTAAATTTGCCACATCTCCTATAAACATTAAGGATATAGATTATGACTTTTCTCTTGATTTATCTCATATATCTATTGTAGAGAAAACACCCTTTTGTGGTACTGAAAAAGAGAGTGCTGTAGAACATATGAATGAGCTTTCTACTTTAAGTAGCTTGTTTTCTGATGATGTTAAGATGCGTACTTATTTTGTTGCTAAGATTTTCCCATTCTCATTAAAGGATGATGCTAAGGTTTGGTATAATAATTTGCCTCCTGATTCTATTAATAGTCCAAGTTGTTTGCTTGATGATTTCTTTCGGAAATACTTTCCCGCTAGTGCTCAACATATGGCTTTGCAGAGAATTTATAGCTTTGATCAAGAAGATGGAGAGAAATTGCCTGAAGCTTGGGCAAGATTTTTCTCTCTTATTAGAGCCCGGCCTGGACATGATTTGGAAAAGCATGATTTACTTGATATATTTTATAGTGGACTAACCATTGAGTCTAGGGCATACCTGGATAGTTGTGCTGATTGTGTTTTCAGGAAAAGAACTCCGGACGAAGCTGAAGAATTATTGGCTAAGATAAGCAAAAATCATGATGATTGGTCTACACCTGAACCAACCCCTACACCTATATTGAAGAAGAGGGGTATGATTGAATTAAATGATGAAGATATGAGGGAAGCCAAGAAATATCTTATGGAGAAAGGTATTAAATCTGAAGATGTGAAGAATTTACCTCTTATAGAAGACCTATGTAAGATAATTCCCCCTTCATCTACAATCGAGGTACATTCTCTTCAACGCTTTGATAGAGGAGATATTCCGTATTCAAAACCTCCTGATCAATGTTTAGATGAATTTGATAATTATATTGTTAAGCAAAGTAATTTTAATATGAGAGTAGAGAATCATCTAATGGAAAATTCTCAAGCTATTGGTAAATTGCATGATATTGTGGAGAGAACCTCCAATGATGTTAAGATGCTTGTTAAACATTTTGATATGATTCAAACTCAAATTGATCAACTTACTAAAGTGCAAAATGACTTGTTAAAAAATAATCATGAAGAGAAACAAGTTTATGAAGTAACAACTAGAGGCGGTGTTTCTACCCAGGATCCTCTATATCCTGAAGGGCACCCCAAAAGAATTGAACAAGATTCTCAACGAACTAAAGAAACTGAGAGTCCTTCTAAGAAAAAGAAGAACAAACATAAAACTGTTGTAGAATCCTCTGAACCTGTTAATGATCCTAATAGTATTTCTATTTATGATGCTGAAACTGAAAGTGGTAATGAACATGAGGAAGATAATGATAAGAATGATACTCCTGATAAAGAAGAAATTGAAAAAGAACCTGAAAAGCATGATAAAAATAAAAAGTACACTAAAGAAGATTTTATTACAAAGAAACATGGTAATGAAAGAGAACCTTGGGTTCAAAAGTCAATGCCTTTTCCTGCTAAGAAACTAAAATCAAAGGAGGAGGAACATTATAATAAATTTTGTGATTGGATGAAACCTTTATTTTTGCAAATCCCTTTGACTGATGCTATTAAATTGCCTCCTTATTCAAAGTATATGAAAGATATTGTCTCTAACAAAAGGAAAATTCCCAATGAGGAGATTTCCACTATGCTCGCTAATTACTCCTTTAATGGTAAGGTTCCAAAGAAGCTGGGAGACCCAGGTATACCGACTATTTCTTGTTCCATCAAGAATAATTATGTTAGAACTGCTCTATGTGATTTGGGAGCAGGAGTTAGTGTAATGCCTTTTTCTCTTTATAAGAGACTTGATTTAGATAAGTTAATACCAATTGATATATCTTTGCAAATGGCTGATAAATCTACTGCTATTCCTGTTGGTGTATGTGAAAATGTTCCTGTTCAAGTTACTCAGCATTGCTTGATATTAACTGATTTTGTTGTGTTGGAAATGCCTGAAGATGATAATATGTCCATTATTCTTGGAAGACCCTTTCTTTATACTGCAGGGGCTGTTATTGATTGCAATAAAGGCAAGGTTACTTTCAATGTTGATGACAAGGAACATACCGTCTATTTTCCCAAGAGGATTGATAAAGTATATGGAGTTAATACAATTTTTAATGTGAAAACTATCAAAGTGGGATCCATTGATTGTCCTATATATGAGCCTAAAGAAGAATATCAAACTCTTGTGATTGGATCCATATCAATTCAATATAAGGTAACATGATTGATTTGAGGTTTATTTCTTCTTATGTCATATAAAATTTATTTGGTAGCAAGACTTGATCAACCTTGTTAACAAGTATATTTTAATGCATAAGAGAGCTAAACAACATTTCTTTCTTTCTTTCTCCCTCCATTTGTTTTACTTGCTGTAGCACCTTTTGTTTTGCAATATGCTTTAGTTGTTAAGATTTTGGAAATCATTTTCATGCGCAGTAATAATTAATTTAACACCCAGAAATGTGCATTTTTCAAAGTTCTCAAAAATTTACAAAAATTATACTGGTAGTCCTATTTTTCGAAGAGGCACCTGGGAGCACCTGGGGCTGACCAGTGGGGCACCCCAGGGTGGCACCCCACAGGCCGGTGCGGCCAGCAAGGGGGCGCGCCACCCTGGTGTGTGGGCCCCCTCCTTGCCCCACTTCATCATCTCTTTCACTCAGTGCACTCTCTCTCCCGAAAAAACTCGTACTCACTTTCTCTCACTCGCGTTTCTGCTCAAGAACTTGCGATTTCTCGATCTCTTTGCTCAGCCCAGATTTCTGTCTGAAATTTGGCACATTTGCTCCCTGGTATGTGACTCCTTTGATTGTCCAATTAGAATTTTGTTTGGTTGAGTATATCTTGAACATTTTGCTGCTGTAGATAACATGTTTAGTGAGCTTGCATGCTTGTTCTAAGTGGTAGAAACTAGTTTTGATGCATGTTTAGTACTCTAGCAAGTTCCTATAGTAGTTCCCCTCAATTATATACCTTGAAATCAAATTTTATAATGATTGTTGAAAAATTTTCAGAAAATGGAAGGAAGTAGGTACCAACTAAACCAACAAGAATTGGAGGTGCAGCAAGTCATGAGAGTTCACCGCGAAGAGGGAGTATACCCCTCTTATTACCCATGCACGGATTTTATGCGGAATGCAAGAATCCTGCAAGATGTTCACACACTGATTTCCAATGCAGGGTTGGAAGGTTTTACTGTTGGTGAACCTTACCAATATGCTAAACTAACGGTGTCGGTTGTGCAGGATTTCGAATTTCATCGGTCTCAAACTAACCCCATGGTCCGGTACAAGATTTATAACAAAACTATCAACTTGCCTTTCAGTGATTTTTGTGCAGCAATTAGAGTGCCGCAGTGGGGATCCTGTGAGAAGGTCAGGGGAACGCCGCGGGAGCTCTCGAATCTTTATACAATGATTTGTAATGGGAGGAGCTTCTCCGATGATGGTGGTAAGATTAGTAGCATTCAACAACCAGCTATCCGCTACTTCGCTTATTTCGTTACAAAGTGCGTTCTTGCTAGAAGGTATGCGAGTAAGTTGTCTGTTCAAGATGTGGCTTTCTTAGCTGCCGCTTTGCAACAGGATAGGACCTATAATTTGGGTGCTTTAATAGCTTGTAGACTTGCTACTAACCGTGAGAAAGGAGGAATTTGTGGAGGTCTTATCGCCTCTCGCTTATTAGCAATGCATGGTGTAGAACCTCACCATCTAGATATTCCGCTTTCCATAGAGAAACTTGATGTTGTTTCCATGATTAAACATGAGTTTATTTCAGATGCATCTAATTTGAACAACCTGTATTATAGGATAACTTTGTATAAGAAAAATTGGAGAATAACTAAGAAAATTGAAAAACTAGTACGATTCCTATTTTTCCAGAAGACGAAGCGAGCCAAAAGGAGGGGCCGAGAGGGGCCGCCATGGCCCCCCCCATAGGCCGGCGCGGGCCCTGGCCTGGCCGCGCCGCCTTGTGGGGAGGGGGCCCACAGCCCCCTCTGGCCGCCTCTCCTTCGCGTACTTCTTCGTCCCGAAAACCTAAGCCCCAGGGAGTGACGGAGAATTGACGAGCCGCCTCGCGGGGCGGAAAAACACCAGAGAGAAAAGAGCTCTCCGGCGGGCGGGAATCCGCCGGGGAAATTCCCTCCCGGAGGGGGAAATCGACGCCATCGCCATCGTCATCGAGCTGGACATCATCTCCATCATCATCATCATCATCTCCACCATCTACACCGCCATCTCCACCGCTGCATCTCGTCACCGCTGTAACGATTTGGGTTGGATCTTGATTGTTTGATAGGGGAAACTCTCCTCGTCGTTGATTACTACTTGTTATTGATGCTATTGAGTGAAACCATTGAACCAAGGTTTATGTTCAGATTGTTATTCATCATCATATCACCTCTGATCATGTTCCATATGATGTCTCGTGAGTAGTTCGTTTAGTTCTTGAGGACATGGGTGAAGTCTAAATGTTAGTAGTGAATTATTGTTGAGTAGTATTCAATGTTATGATATTTAAGTTGTGGTGTTACTCTTCTAGTGGTTTCATGTGAACGTCGACTACATGATACTTCACCTTTATGGGCCTAGGGGAGTGCATCTTGTATTCGTTTGCTAATTGTGGGGTTGCCGGAGTGACAGCAACCTAAACCCCCATTAGTATATCGGTGCGGGAGGGATAGCGAGGATCTCGGAGTTTAAGGTCTGTGGTTAGATTTATCTTAATTACTTTCTTGTATTTGCGGATGCTTGAAAGGGGTATAATCACAAGTATGTATTAGTCCTAGGAAGGGCGGTGCATTAGCATAGGTTCACCCACACAACACTTATCAAAACAATGAAGATTAATCAGCCAGTATGAAGCGAAAGCACTAGACTAAAATCCCCGTGTGTCCTCAAGAACATTTGGTCATTATAAGTAAACAAATCGGCTTGTCCTCTCGTGCTAAAAGGATTGGGCCACTCGCTGCAATTATTTCTCTCGCATTTTATTTACTTGTACTTTATTTATCCGCAATATCAAAACCCCCTGAATACTTGTCTGTGAGCATTTACAGTGAATCCTTCATCGAAACTGCTTGTCAACACCTTCTGCTCCTCGTTGGGTTTGACACTCTTATTTATCGAAAGTACTACGATACACCCCCTATACTTGTGGGTCATCAAGACTATTTTCTGGCGCCGTTGCCGGGGAGTGAAGCGCTATTGGTAAGTGGAATTGGTAAGGAAACTTTTACTGTACGTGCTGATTTTGTTTCTGCTTGCTGCTATAAGTTATTATGGAGAGATCCTCCCTTGAATTTCTATTTGGGAAATCTACTACTACTGCAACGGTAGTGGATGAGGCGCCAGGTGAGGAAGTGATACCATATAAAATACCTATGAAAATTATTGAACATGTTGTGGATAACCGCTATGAAGGGGATGGAACTGTTCATCCTGGAGATCATTTACTGTTTTTACATGAATTATGCGGGTTATTCAAATGTGCAGGTATTTCAATGGATGAAGTTAGGAAAAAATTATTTGTTATGTCGCTATCTGGTAAAGCGGCGCATTGGTATAAACTGCTAAAGGATGGGCGTTCTCTTGATTGGAAGGATATTGTGCCTGTATTTTACTCTAAATTCTATCCTCCAAGTGAAATTCACAAAGACCGCAACTGTATATATAATTTCTGGCCTCATGACGGAGAAAGTATTGCCCAAGCGTGGGGGAGATTGAAGTCTTTAATGCTCAAATGCCCCATTCATGAGCTTCCTGGTAATGTTATCATTGATAATTTCTATGCAAGACTTTCTTTTCAAGATAAAACCTTGCTGGATACGTCTTGTTCTGGATCATTCACGCGCAATAAAGAAGAGTTTAAATGGGACCTTCTTGATCGAATCCAAGAAAATACTGAAGGATGGGAGAACGACAAAGGTAGAGTGTCGGTATAAATTATAATTATGAATGCATTGAAACTTTTATGGATACTGATGAATATCGTAATATAAGTGCTACATATGGTCTTGACTCTCAAGTTGTTGCAAATATTTATAAAGCCTTTGCCTCTCATTTTGAATTGCCTAGGAAGAATTTTGATAAGTATCATGAACCATATAAAGATAAAGTTGATTCGCCTAAAGGCAAATGTATTGAAATTAAAACTGTTGATCATGTTCTTCCTGAAGCTTATATTGAAAAAACTCCTTTCCCTACTAAAATGAAGGAGTATTCTGTTATAACTAGTGTAGTTAATAAAAGTGCAAAGAAACCCATAGAACCTGAGGAACAAATAAAGGTTGAACCTGCTGTTGCAATAGTTAAAGATCTTGTGACTGAAAATGTGGAAGATGGTCATATTATTTTTTGTGAAGATGCTTCTAATATTGTTTCGCATCCTAATAAGTCTCTGAAAGCCAGTGTTCCTGTGCTCTCTGTTCAAATTGGTGATCATTGCTATTATGGTTTATGCGACATTGGTGCGAGTATTAGTGCCATTCCTTATGAGCTCTACACGGAAATTATGCATGAAATTGGTTCTTGTGAACTTGAAGAGATTGATCTGGTTATTCGGCTAGCTAATAGAGAAACTATCTCTCCCGTTGGTATTGTTCGAGATGTTGAAGTTCTATGTGGTAAGATTAAATATCCTGCTGACTTTTTGGTACTTGGTTCTGCTGCTAGTAAGTCTTGTCCTATTATTTTTGGTAGACCTTTCCTAAATACATGTGGAGCTATTATAGATTGCAAGAAAGAGAAAATTGTTACTAAATTTGCTGGTGAATCTTATGAGTTTAACTTCTCTAAATTTGCCAAAACTCCTTATAAAGCTGATTTGCCTAATGATGATTTTAGAGTTGAACAGTGTGCATCTATTTCTCTTGCTCCTAGTAATCCTTTGCAGCAACATTTGGAGAATAGTGAGAGTGAAGTTTTTAGGTAAGAAAGGGATGAGCTTGATGAAATTTTCTTTCGTCAACCTATTCTTAAACATGACTTACCGGTTGAAGATTTAGGCGTAACACCACCACCAAAGGAAGATCCTGTATTTGATTTGAAACCATTACCTGATAATCTTAAGTATGCTTATATTCATGAGAAGAAAACATATCCTATTATTATTAGTGCCAAGCTTTTGGATATTGAGGAAGAAAGGTTATTGGAAATATTGAAGAAACACCGAGGAGCTATTGGCTACACTCTTGATGATTTGAAGGGGATTCCTCCCGCTATTTGCCAACATGCTATTAATATAGAAGATGGTGCAAAACCTGTTGTTGAACATCAGCGTCATCTAATTCCAAAAATGAAGGATGTGGTAAGAAATGAGGTATTAAAACTTCTTGAAGCAGGTATTATATATCCTATTGCTGACAGTAGATGGGTTAATCCTGTGCATTGTGA
Organism: Lolium rigidum; assembly: GCF_022539505.1. Taxonomy (NCBI): domain Eukaryota; kingdom Viridiplantae; phylum Streptophyta; class Magnoliopsida; order Poales; family Poaceae; genus Lolium; species Lolium rigidum. The sequence goes on from NC_061510.1 coordinate 274,727,664, forward strand.
AAGGAGGTATAACTGTAGTTCCCAATGATAATGATGATCTTATTCCTCAAAGAGTAGTTGTAGGGTATAGAATGTGTATTGATTTTCGAAAAGTTAATAAAGTAACTAAGAAAGATCATTACCCTTTACCTTTTATTGATCAAATGTTAGAAAGGTTGTCTAAAAATACTCATTTCTGTTTTCTTGATGGATATTCTGGGTTTTCACAAATTGCTGTTAGAGCTAAAGATCAAGAGAAAACCACTTTCACTTGTCCCTATGGAACTTATGCTTATAGGCGTATGCCTTTTGGTTTGTGTAATGCTCCTGCTACTTTTCAAAGATGCATGTCTCGCTATTTTTCATGGCTTTTGTGAAAAGATTGTTGAGCTATTCATGGATGATTTTTCCTGTCTATGGGAATTCTTTTGATAATTGCTTGCGAAACCTTGATAAAGTTTTGCAGAGATGTGAAGAAACTAACCTTGTTCTTAATTGGGAGAAATGCCACTTTATGGTTAATGAAGGAATTGTATTGGGACATAAAATTTCTGAAAGAGGTATTGAAGTTGATAGAGCTAAAGTTGAAGCAATTGAGAAGATGCCCTATCCTAGGGATGTTAAAGGTATTCATAGTATTCTTGGTCATGCTGGTTTTTATAGGAGGTTTATTAAAGATTTCTCTAAAATTTCAAAACCTCTTACTAATCTTCTTCAAAAAGATATACCTTTCGTTTTTGATGATGATTGTAAGATAGCTTTTGAAACTCTAAAGAAAGCCTTAACAACTGCTCCTATAGTCGAACCGCCTGATTGGAATTTACCTTTTGAAATTATGTGTGATGCTAGTGATTTTGCTGTAGGTGCTGTCCTTGGACAGCGAGTAGATAAAAAATTGAATGTTATTCATTATGCTAGTAAAACCGTAGATGCTGCTCAAAGAAATTATGCTACAAGCGAGAAAGAGTTATTAGCAGTAGTTTTTGCATGTGACAAGTTTAGACCCTATATTGTTGATTCAAAAGTCACAATTCATACCGATCATGCTTGCGATTAGGTACCTTATGGAAAAGAAAGATGCTAAGCCAAGGCTTATTAGATGGGTTCTTCTTTTGCAAGAATTTGATTTACATATTGTAGATAGGAAAGGTGCTGATAATCCTGTTGCTGATAATTTGTCTAGATTGGAAAATATTACCTATGATCCTGTTCCTGTTAATGATAGTTTTCCAAATGAACAATTGGCTGTAATAAAGGTGAGCTCGCGAGAGAGCCCTTGGTATGCTGATTATGCTAACTTTATTGTTTCGAAGTATTTGCCTCCAACCTTTTCAGCTCAGCAAAGGAGGAAATTCTTTTATGATTTGAGGCATTATTTTTGGGATGACCCACACTTATATAAAGAAGGAGTGGATGGTATTATGCGAAGATGTGTCCCGAATATAAACAACAAGAGATATTGAGTAAATGCCATGGTAGTGTTTATGGAGGACATCACGCCGGAGATAGAACCGCACAAAAGGTTCTACAATCAGGTTTTTATTGGCCAACACTTTTCAAGGATGCAAGGAAGTTTATCTTATCTTGTGATGAATGTCAAAGGGTTGGTAATATCTCTAGACGCAATGAAATGCCTATGAATTATACTCTTGTTATTGAACCATTTGATTGTTGGGGATTCGACTTCATGGGTCCTTTCCCTTCTTCATATGGTAACACTCATATACTTGTCGCTGTTGATTATGTTACTAAATGGGTAGAAGCTATACCTACAAAAAGTGATGATGGTGAGACCTCTATAAAAATGCTTGTAGATATTATATTTCCTAGATTTGGAGTACCTAGATATATTATGACTGATGGAGGTTCTCATTTTATTCATGGTGGTTTTAGAAAAACTCTTGCCAAATATGGTATTAATCATAGAATTGCTTCAGACTTATCATCCTCAAACTAGTGGGCAAGTAGAATTATCGAATAGAGAAATTAAAGCTATTTTGGGAAAGACTCGTTAATAAATCTAGAAAGAATTGGGCTAGTAAGTTAAAGGAAGCATTGTGGGCTTATAGAACTGCTTATAAAAATCCTATGGGAATGTCTCCTTATAAAATGGTTTATGGAAAAGCTTGTCATTTACCTTTAGAACTAGAGCACAAAGCTTATTGGGTCTGTAAGAGAACTTAATAAAGATTTTAAACTTGCCGGTAAGAAGAGGTTGCTACAATTGAGTTCTTTAGATGAATGGAGAAGTGAAGCTTATGAAAATGCTAAACTTTTTAAGGAGAAAGTTAAGAAGTGGCATGATAGAAGAATTATTAAAAGAGAATTTAATGTTGGAGATAAAGTCCTATTGTATCGGTCTCGTCTCAGATTTTTTGCAGGGAAATTACTCTCAAAATGGGAAGGACCATATGTTATTGAGGAGGTATATCGTTCAGGGGCAATAAAAATTAGCTCTTTGGAAGGTAACGCCACACAAGTAGTGAATGGACAAAGACTCAAGCATTATATTTCTGGAGATTCTTATAATGAAGATATTGATATTATTCAAGTGATAACTCCAGAAGCTTTCATCAAAGATCAAATTGATAGTTCTGCAGAGTCCGACTTTGAATAGGTAACAGTTTTAGTAATAAAAAGTCCGCGTTCAGCTTTCCGAACAATATTTCTGCTGTTTTTGGAAAATATGAAAAATTACGGGATCAAATCGGAGTGGAGGAGACGCGCGAGGGCCCGTCACCATAGGCCGGCGCGGGCCCCACCCTGGCCGCGCCGCCCTATGGGGACAGCCCCTCGGCGTCCCGTTTCCACTCGTTTTCGGCCTGGAACCTTCCTTATGTCGTAAAAATATTTGCTATATAATCCCCCGGATCTCCAGAGGTCCGTATATCGTTTTATCGTCGTGTTTTGTTTCGAGCTGTTTTCTGCCATTATCTGTTTGATTTAGAAGCACCATGGTCTCCAACAACAAAGACAAGGGACCTTTGGAGGAAGATATTCAAGACCCTGAATTGAAGGAAGAAGTCGAGAGCGAAGATGAGGAAGAAGTGGAGGAAATTCCGCGAGTACACCCGCACGCCACCATTGCAAGCATTGGCGTGATATCAAATCCGTCCAACACCAAGAGAAGTGCACGGATCGCTACCGGAGGAGCAATTCCACGTCGCTTCTTAGCTCCACGAACGTCTTCTCCAGGCAATTACCACCCTTTCCGCAACCTAATCTACAATCGTCAAACTGAAAGGACCCCCAAGGTAATGTTGCCAAGTGGTTGGGATATAGATCGTTCTAACATTGCAGGAGAGATGAAACCTGAAGCTGAAGGGTGGGGAAACAACTCTAAGAGTTGGGACTCGCCATCTGACATGCTTATGAGCCACGCTGAGCACAACTCGGAGCTGATTCGCAACCTCACTTATGAGATTGAGGATTTAAAGGAACTTGTTAAGAAGCTTGTCGAGAAGAACCCACCACCATCGCTACCGAAGGAGTAATTCATCATCGGTATTGGCATCCCCTTGGTTTGTTCCAAGCTTGGGGGAGTGCCGCGGTATCACATCATCACTACCTTTATCTTTTACTATCAAGTAGTGTCATATCATGAGTAGGGAAGTTATCGTATGGAATAGCTTGCAGTGTGGAAGTATCTCTCTTAGTTGGTTATCTATGTATCCGTTGGTGTGAGTTATCGTTATGGAATATTAATGAGAAGTCTTATCATTTACTTTTTGCACACCTTATTTTAGTTTGCAATCTCCATTATATGATTACTCTTGACATTAGTATTGATATCACTTTGGGAGCATCAAGTAAATCTATTTGGTTTTGGAAAACTTAGCATTGGTCAATAGCAACAACACCATGATGTTTAAGTAGGAAAGGGAAATACATGTGGATATATTGCTTTATTATCTTTATGCTAATGAGTTTAGTATTCTGAAGTTAAAATTGCTTGTGCTTATGAGAAAGATGCATGATTGTTTCTATTACATGTATATTTGTTTGTTTCCCTCAACCTTTATGCTTGCTATCAAACCTTGCTAGCCAAAAACCTGTATTGAGAGGGAATGCTTCTCATACATCCATAACCTTAGACCAAACCCATGCGATTTGTGTCCACCATAACTACCTACTATGTGGTATTTTGCGCCACTCCAAGTAAATACTTCATGTGCTACCTTTAAATAATTCAAACTATATTACTCCTTATTTGTGTCAATGTTTTATAGCTCATTAGGAAGTATGTGGTGTTTTATCTTTCAATCTTGTTGGGCGGACTTTCACCAATGGACTAGTGGCACATCCGCTTATCCAATAATTTTGCAATAAGAGCTGGCAACGGGGTTCCCAGCCCCAATTAATAACTTTCATTAATAATTCTCTTCACATGTTTTGCCCTAATTTATCAGCAAGCAACTTAATTTTGCAATAGACACTCCTCCATGGTATGTGAATGTTGGAAGGCACCCGAGGATTCGGTTAGCCATGGCTTGTGAAAGCAAAGGTTGGGGGGAGTGTCAACCATAATAAAACTAAAATACATGTGTAAACAAAAGAGAAGGGGGATGATCTACCTTGCTGGTAGAGATGACATCCTTCATGGGAGCCGCTCTTGGAATGTCTGTTTGGCAAGGGGGTTAGAGTACCCACTACCATTCGTTGACAACAACAAACACCACTCAAAATCTTACTTTTATGCTCTTTATATGATTTCAAAACTTGAAAAGCTCTAGCACATGATTTAATCCCTGCTTCCCTCTGCGAAGGGCCTATCTTTTACTTTTATGTTGAGTCAGTAAACCTATTTCCCTCTATCTTAAGCAAGCAATTGAGTTGTTGTGAACCAACCATTTATACTATGATTCAGTTAATCATGTCCTTTATACTTTCTTGTTTAGTACAAAATTTTACTTGATTGAATATGACTTTGAAGGTTATCAATAATTATGAGGAGATTGTTATGATTGAGGATGAAAGCCTGGTTATATAAATTCTAATATGAAAGCTTTGCTTAGAAGATAAGTACAATCCGTTAGTAGTTCTCTAACCAAGAACAAAGTTTGTCATAACCAATCATGATTTCCTATGCACCTCTATTTGTGATTTCTTTTTACTTATTTCAAGATGAGTTATATGAAGAGAATGTTTACTAGAATATCTTGTGTGAATCAATATGATGCTTCTTGTCCGTATTTTATTTATCGACTCTTCACTCCATAAACATGTGGTCTTGTTTATTGAGCTCAGTTTTGCTTGGGGACAAGCGAGGTCTAAGCTTGGGGGGAGTTGATACGTCCATTTTGCATCACTATTTTATATCATAATTTGCTGTTATTCATTGATATATTTCATATTTAGAGATGATACTTATGTTATTTCATCTATTTTGCATGTTTCATGATCGTTGGAGAATTATTCACCGGAGTCAGGATTCTGCTGGAAAAAGCATCGTCAGGGCACCATATTTCTGAAGATCAACAATTGACGGCAATTATACGGAAATTCCTATTTTTCCAGAAGACGAAGGGAGCCAAAAGGAGGGGCCGAGAGGGGCCGCCATGGCCCTCCCATAGGCCGGCGCGGGCCCTGGCCTGGCCGCGCCGCCTTGTGGGGAGGGGGGCCACAGCCCCCTCTGGCCGCCTCTCCTTCGCGTACTTCTTCGTCCCGAAAACCTAAGCCCCTAGGAGTGACGGAGAATTGACAGAGCCGCCGGGGAAAACACCAGAGAGAAAAGAGCTCTCCGGCGGGGAGGAATCCGCCGGGGAAATTCCCTCCCGGAGGGGGAAATCGACGCCATCGCCATCGTCATCGAGCTGGACATCATCTCCATCATCATCATCATCTCCACCATCTACACCGCCATCTACACTGCTGCATCTCGTCACCGCTGTAACGATTTGGGTTGGATCTTGATTGTTTGATAGGGGAAACTCTCCCGGTGTTGATTACTACTTGTTATTGATGCTATTGAGTGAAACCATTGAACCAAGGTTTATGTTCAGATTGTTATTCATCATCATATCACCTCTGGTCATGTTCCATATGATGTCTCGTGAGTAGTTCGTTTAGTTCTTGAGGACATGGGTGAAGTCTAAATGTTAGTAGTGAATTATTGTTGAGTAGTATTCAATGTTATGATATTTAAGTTGTGGTGTTACTCTTCTAGTGGTGTCATGTGAACGTCGACTACATGATACTTCACCTTTATGGGCCTAGGGGAGTGCATCTTGTATTCGTTTGCTAATTGTGGGGTTGCCGGAGTGACGAGCAACCTAAACCCCCGTTAGTATATCGGTGCGGGAGGGATAGCAGGATCTCAGAGTTTAAGGCTGTGGTTAGATTTAACTTAATTACTTTCTTGTATTTGCGGATGCTTGCAAGGGGTATAATCACAAGTATGTATTAGTCCTAGGAAGGGCGGTGCATTAGCATAGGTTCACCCACACAACACTTATCAAAACAATGAAGATTAATCAGCCGTATGAAGCGAAAGCACTAGACTAAAATCCCCGTGTGTCCTCAAGAACGTTTGGTCATTATAAGTAAACAAACCGGCTTGTCCTTTGTGCTAAAAAGGATTGGGCCACTCGCTGCAATTATTTCTCTCGCATTTTATTTACTTGTACTTTATTTATCTGCTATATCAAAACCCCCTGAATACTTGTCTGTTAGCATTTACAGTGAATCCTTCATCGAAACTGCTTGTCAACACCTTCTGCTCCTCGTTGGGTTCGACACTCTTATTTATCGAAAGTACTACGATACACCCCCTATACTTGTGGGTCATCAGCTACCTACCCTTTGTACCAACAATGTCGCTGAATATGAAGCAATATGCAAGGGAATGGAGTTGCTATTGGAAGCCGGGGCAGAGGCGGTGGAACTATTTGGAGACTCTAATTAAATTGGTGATTTCCCAACTCACGGAGGAATACAAATGTGAGAGCGAGTCGCTCTTCCCATTATGGATGCAATGCCGTGAGCTGATGGCACAATTTAAGTACATAAACTTCAATTGGATCCCGAGGTCTCAAAATACTGAAGCAAACGATCTCGCGCAGATGGCGTCAGGCTACAAGGACGTAGCGGATGGAGCCGGTATTCAGGTACAGGCCCTGGAACCGGATGATTGGAGAGCCGATATCTTCAATTATTTGAAAGATTCGGCTCGGGGGGCACCTAAACGGATAAGATACAAGGCCATGAAGTATGTCCTTATTGGAGATGACATGTTCTATAGGACTTTGGAAGGCCTACTTCTCAAATGTTTGGGACCAGCCGAGTCGAATCGGCTCTTACACGAGGTACATGAAGGTGCCTGTGGAACTCACCAATCGGCTCATAAGATGAAATGGCTGATCAGGCGATCAGGGTTTTATTGGCCCACCATGCTTGAGGACTGTTTTAAATACTATAAAGGGTGTTAAGCATGTCAGAAGTTTGGGAGCATTCAGATGGTACCTGCATCAGCAATGAACCCCATCATCAAGCCGTGGCCGTTTCGAGGGTGGGGCATGGATATGATCGGCAAAATCAATCCTCCATCGAGCAAAGGCCATGCGTGGGTGCTGGCCATTACAGATTATTTCACTAAATGGGTGGAGGCTGTCCCTATGAAGTCAGTGGCATCGAAAGATGTTATCAGTTTTGTGAAAGAACATGTCATTCATAGATTCGGGATTCCCCAGACTATCACGACCGATGGAGGTTCGGTTTTCGTTTCTCACGAGTTCAGAGAGTTCTGCGAGGGCATGGGAATTAATTTGATCCGATCGTCTCCATATTACGCTCAAGCAAATGGACAAGCTGAAGCGTCCAACAAGAGCCTTATCAAGCTGATTAAGAGAAAGATAGACGAGTATCCTAGACGTTGGCACGAAGTATTGTCAGAGGCTTTGTGGGCTTACCGTATGTCATGTCATGGAGCGATCAAAACGTCGCCATATCATCTGGTCTATGGACAAGAAGCTGTACTACCCTGGGAAATCACGGCTGGATCGAGACGTGTTGCGTTTCAGAATAATTTAACAACTGAAGAATATGCAGCCCTGATGAGTGATAGCATTGAGGATGTAACGGAGCTCAGGCTGTGGTCGCTTGAGAAGATTAAAGAGAACAAAGCTAAGGTAGCTCGTTCATATAATAAGAAGGTGAGACCAAAGGAGTTCCACGTTGGTGATCTGGTATGGGAAGCTGTATTGTCATTGGGAACTAAGGATGCAGTATATGGTAAATGGTCTCCAAATTGGCACGGGCCGTACAGAGTCGACCAAGTTTTAAAGGGTAATGCATACATGCTCGAGCAGCTGAACGGTGTGAAATTCCCAGTGGCTGTCAATGGCCAGCATCTCAAGAAGTATTTCCCAAGTATGTGGGATGATGGACAGTGAAATATGGGGGCCGATTCATGAAATCGGCCAGTAAAAATTATTTTGGGAAACAGCCGATGCACAGACATCGACTTTAGAATAAAACAGCCGATGCGCAGCCATCGACTTTAGAGGTACAGATATTATGATCATGTATCAATTTATCGTCTGAATTTGAGGAATGTTTGCTTGAACCTGTCTAATTTGGTAATTGAGTTTGGCCTTATGAGCGTTTGACGGTGAAAGACCGATACGCTGCTATCGGTTCTTGGTGCGTTGACCTACTTTGACAATCGGAAAATTAGAAGACACTCGGAAAATCAAAGGGGGGGAACAATTTTCATTGATTCAAAGAGGGATTTTACAAGGAAGAGCCGATTGCTCTCAAAAGGATCATCTAGTGCCTAATGCACTACTACTGGCCCTATACTAATTCCTAATCTACGGGCCATTGCTGCCCTCGTCGTCGCCGTCTTCGCCGCTGTCGGCGCTACTGCCGGCGACGTCCTCGTCGCTGCTGATGAAGCCGCCGGCAGGGGCTTCATCTTCCTCGTCGTCGTCGTCGTTGTCGTCATCCGACCCGGCGCGGAAGCGCTTGGCCGGTGGGTACTCCACGGAGGAGGAGTCCTCCTCCGCCTCCTCTTCCTCCTCGTCGGAGGAGAGGTCCGCCTCCCAGGAGAAGAGGTCGTCGTCGCTCGCCGCCTCCAGCTCCCCGTCGACGAGGAACAGGAGGTCTTCCTCCCCGTCGGTTAGGGGCTCGTCGCCCTCCGACTCGATGGAGGAGTCCCAATCCCTCGCGTCCCAATACTCGGGGGCGAGGGCCTCGTATATCGCCGTCAGGTTGACCTCCTGCTCTAGCTCGCTGGAGGAGGAGGAGTGGATGGAAAGGCCGGAAGAGGCAGAGGAGGAAGAGGAAGCCATGGCTGTAGAGAGGGGTTTTTTGCCGATGGCTAGTGCGGAACAGGGGAATGAAGAAGCGAACTGCCCGGATGAGTTTAAATAAAGGGGATATAATGAAAGGTGATTCAATGCTGTGGAAGTTTCGAGGATGCGTTGCCAAAACTGTCAAATCGTGCAATACAGAGAAGTTGAGAAGGCAAGGCATCATGATGAAAGGGCACTGCAGCGATTCGGCTCTGCCACGCGGTTTTGCCATGTTATGTCAAATCATGGTGAAGGAAAACATAGTGGTTTTGGAATTATTATTGGCAAAACTAGGGGGCATGTGTTATCACCAGATTTTAGCCAAATCAGGAGATGGGTCGCGATGGAGATGGGCTTGAAGGATATACACATAATGTGTTTCTGAATCGGCCTCGTGTGTGAATTTGAGCTGGATTGCCCGTGTATCTGTACATTATGGTAGATCGCATGTTAGTTTAGAATTAAGAGATAGAGTTTGGCTCGTACACAATTAGGTTTATTCCAAAGATAGAAAGTCCACGAACTATAAATATGTATCTAGGGTTATTGAGAAAGGAGGACGATCACGTTCACAACAAACACAATCCAGGCGCATCGCCACCCCTTGTTTCGAGGGTTTCTTCCGGGTAAGCATCATACTGCCTAGATCGCATCTTGCGATCTAGGCAGTATCTGTTTATTCGCTGTTTGGTGTTGCTCGTACTGAAGCCTTTTTGATGGCGAGTAACACTGTTTATCGTAGATGTTTTAGGGCTTGCATCGATGTTTTTCTGGTATGTTTACTTAGCTGTGCTGCCCTTGGATATCTAGCTGTCCTTACACCTATTCTAGGTGTAAGAGCAGCATCTTGCTTTATCTTCGTTTAGTAGATTCGATCTGTTATAGTTGTTTCTTGTTCTTCGAGGATTAGTTTGATATCTGCATGGTTAGGCCTTGCAAACGGGTTGAATGATCCAGTAGTGCGTAAAGTATGGTTTGCCGATCCAAGAAGGGATGTTCCGGGGATCAACTCCGTGTTGGTTTTTAGGCCTGGTTTTGGGTTAGTTTTCTGTTATCTTTCGTATCTGCCAGGCTCAACTACGTGTAGGATGTTTCGGTTATGCGGTGAAAACCCTAAACTGTCGTAGATTGATTTAGCTTAGCATTGATAAAGCAGAACCCCCATGTTATTGTAGATTCATTATTGAACCATGGGTTAATCGGTTCTTTGAGCCGATTCACAGGGTAACCTGAGAGCCGATCTAGGCTCATTTAATGTTTACGTGTCTACCATGCAGGAAACTTATTGAAGCAATCCAACACCTTCCTGACCAGGTATAGGTCAGGTGGCACGCCCTTGCAATCACCAGGACGTGTGCCGGAGCATTGCGGGCCATTGCCCGAGGGACCAGGACCCACCAGCAGTCCTGGGAGCCTCCCGGCTCTCCGTGTTGCTCGTCGCTGCCCGCCGGTGGGTTTTGGCAGGCAACAATTCCTCTCTTCCCGAGAAATAATCGCTGAGCATGGGGCCGGCGACCATGGCGGGACACCCAAGAATTGGGCCAAATCCGTTATGCATCGGCCTCCCCGAGGAGATCTTGGGCATGGAGATTAGGGATGTAAATGGTACGGATAATTTTCGCTCCGAATCCGCATCCATATCCGTTTTTGAGGATGTGGTATGCATTTTTAGAAATCCGCCGGATATGGATAAGGATGCAGATAGTGATCAAGCAGATATCCGGCGGATATGGTAGAGGATATTGTATTGATAATATCCGACGGATACGGATTATCCGTCATTTTTTGCGGATTATCTGAGGTTTACAAAGAGGATAATCCGAGAAAATTAGCCCAACCCTAAATATTTAGACAATATAGTTAGTTAATCGGCCAAAATATGTATGCTATTAGCACACAATTTGCTTTGTTGTACGAAATAGTGTGTACATTTAGCTATATTCTATAATTACAAGCATATTTTACATAAAAACATACTTCTATTTTTTATGTGTATATTTTCTTAATAATTCGCTTTCAATCCGAGTCCGGTCCGAATCCGCTCCATATCCGTAATCCGATATAATCCGCATCCGACCATTATCCGCTCCAATCCAAATCCGTTACAAAAATATGATAAAAGATATGGTAAGAGCAATATCCAATCCGATCCAATCCGTTTACATCCCCAATGAAGATCCTCGTGCCCCCCCCCCACCCTACCCCCACCGCAGGGATTTCGTGCGCTGCCGCGCCGTCTGCCGCTCCTGGCGCCGCCTCGCCTCCACCCGCGACATCCTCCTGGCACATCACTGCCACCAGCCCTCCCTCCCCCTCGCCCTCCTCGCCGAACACCGCTGCACATATGGTGATCTCCGCGCCTTCCACCACCGGGCCGCCACCGCCGGTGAGGTCCGTCTCCAACCCGTCGCACGGATCAACAACTCTACTACCATCAGCGTGGATGCGTCCTGCGATGGTCTCATCCTCCTTTCAGTTTGTACACTCGCACCTTATATCCAGCGGCAGTTCATGTATAACCCAACCACGCGCCAGATTGGTCACATCCCTACAGCTACAGGGCTTCCGAGCCACGGGGCTATACCGGCATCCGCCTACAGGCGAGCACCGTCTGCTACTGCACATGAGGTCCAAGAAGATGTTTGGAGAGAATGATCCCTGCTACGCTTTCGCATTGGGCTGCAACCAGCTGCGGCCGAGGTGCATCGGCTGTCCGCCTGAGCTTGCGGGCTTCTTCGATGCACCTGTCCTGGTCAGTGGCAACCTGCATTGGAGTTAGTGGCCTTATCCTGTGAAGAATGATCAGAGTGGCAAGACGATAACGGTGTTCAACACCACAGCCGAGTCATTCCATCTGATGCGCACTTCAATCATGGAGACAAGCAGAGCATATCTGTATGAGGTGGATGACGCACTCGGCATCTACAGCTGTAATGATAGCATGACAACCGTTGATATCTGGGTGATGCAGGACTATGATAGCGAGGTCTGGTCCCATAAATACCATGTCAAATTGCCTTTGTTTTTCCACCTCACCCCTCTTTCGGTTTTTAATGCTTGTAACAGACATTCTATCTAATCAATGAATTTAACAGCTTTCCTGCTAATATAAAAAAAACTTGTCCAAGTGATTGAGTTGTGCTATGAAGATCTATTATTTTTCTTTTATAATGCGCCTAGTGATCAGGCGACTGAGATTTACTAAATCTCAGTCACCTGACTCTAACGTGACTTGGCCTTTTGATGAGGCCTAAGGCCACGTGTGTTGCCCGATCTCACGAATTGACCGAGGGAAAGACGGGGGAGAGGAAGAACACGAAGAACACGGCGATGAACACGATGAACACACGCAAACACACACCAACCCGATACAATTCCGGTTTACTCCCGATAGCCCGAACCACTATCCCGATAGAATCTCTCTAGGGAGAGACACGCGGTAGAATCCCCGAGAGGAAGATCGGTATACGATCGGTTGAATCACACGAGTGAGAGACCGGTGGTAGAATCACAAGTGTGAGAGACTAATCATATAAGGAGTGCCTTGTACAATAGATTTGGGTAAATCTAAGGAGGGGTTTCCCTAATCCCAAAGGGATGGTGGAGGCATGAGCCTAGGTTCTCTCAAGTTCAACTCTATCTCATGAAGGGGAGGTGGGAGCCTATATATAGGGAGCCACTAAGGAGGGGTAGTTTAGGGAAACAAGGGGGTACATGGGCCTTGGCCCGAATTGACTTGTGGCAGGCGCCTTCTCTCGGCGACCTGGGACGCTCTTCTTCCTTCTTCTCTTCCATTCCTCCGTGACCTCGGCCTTGAGTGTGGTTCTTGACGTTGACGCACATGATGAAGCGAAGACCGTAGGTCGGGCTGCATCATCTCCCCCCACTTGAAAAAGAGTCGTCCTCGACGATAAGTCTTCATGAATGTGTAGAGGAGGTAGATGACACCAACGCTTGAATGTCCCTTCACTTGTCAAGAGCCCTATCAATAGCACAAGAAAAGCAAAGGAGCAATCAAAGCGTAGCCAAAGTTCAATGTATTTAGGAAGAGGGCGCAAGTAGAAGGAGGTCACCTTATCAAAGTGTCGGTGTGCTCTCATTGAGAGATCATGTGTAGTGGAAGTGTGCGGGCAAAACCACTCATTGGAGCTCACTTGTATCATGCTCTCAAGAGCTCTTTTTGTCAACTCGTGCTCAATCGAGGTTGACATTGGATTTTGGGTACCTACACACATGTTAGACAACAAGAACAACGTATGTGCATGGTATATGAACACATCATCCATCATGATGTTCCATTGCTTTTGCACATCACCATTAGCGTTAAGCAATTTATCATAATATATGTGGTGAATATGCGGAGTAAACATGGGAACATGCTCAACATGGGTACATGCAAAGTCTCCAAAATGTGAGAGAGCTATGGGGGCAATCTCATTTACAAGCATATTAACACTATTGCAAGCCAAGCATTGGAAAGAGAAATTGTTCATCATTTTGGTTGCATTAATGGGAGAATATTGCAAGCATGTAGCACAAAACATGTTCAACATTTGATCATGGTTGTCGACAAACCTAGGGAAAGAGCAATTGTTCGGCAAGGTTGTCACAACACAAGCATCAATGTCCTCATTGCAATCAACACATGGGAAAGAGAAATTGTTCGACAAGTTGGATGCAATGGGAGATATATTGAAACACTCATAGCATGGCATGGTCATGTTATCACAAGCAATCAAGTCCATATGATCAACAATGTTATCTAGCAATGCATCACATGGGAAAATGAAAGAAGCATATGACATAGCATTTGTATCATCAAGATCATGCATGCACTCATCAATCTTCATGTCCACTAGTGGGATCATGGCATCATCAACACCCATATACGTACCTTTGTAGTCCCGCTCATATGAGGTAGGTGTTGTGGAAGTGGGAGGGTCCATGTGGCCTCCATGTTCATCTTCAAGCAACAAGCATGGTGTGATATCATCATCTTCATGCACCATGTACATCTTCTCCATGATCGGCGTCTCGTTATCCATGGAACCTAAGGAAACATAAGAGAACACACTAGAGGTAGAGGGTAAGTTGTGAGAAATCGAAATGGCCTCGCATGACCTATCAACTACCACTCTCATCTCACTCGGTGTATCACTCATGTCCTCAAGGTGGAGGCACTCAAGCTTATGTATAGTGGATTCACTCATCTCACATATAGTGGAGTCGCTCATCTCACATATAGTGGAGTCCCTCATCTCCATGGCAATGGCGTCGTCGATGTCCGAGCAACCTAGCAAAGAGGAAGACAACACAAGAGGAGTAGAGGTTAAGTTGTTAGAAATCAAAGTGTCCTCACTCAACTCATGGGGTGTGTCACTCTTGCTCTCAAGGTGTTTGAAGTATGCGTGGCACTCGGCTTTATCTTTGGGTGTCATTTGGGCTTCTCGAGCATCTAGCTCGGCAAAGTATGCTCTCATCTCGGCTTGCTCTTGTGGGGTCATCATGTATATATCTCACTAGGAAGGTGTATATGTATGTCGTGGAAGGAAAGCTACACAAGTATCTCACCTATCAAGAAAGTATCGGAAAAGTGGTTCAAGTCAAGAGCAAAGCCAAAATGTATCGGGGTTACTCACACACACACTCAAAGCACACGCAAAAGGCTAAGACACACTATATGTGGTGGGTAAGAGGTGGATAGCAAACGAAAAAGATCAACGGAAAAGTCTATTGTCAAATGTGGGTAAGATCCAAAGTCAAATGTCAAGAGTGGTGATCTATGTCAAGGAAACACGGAAACACACACAAGGAAGAACAATGGGGTTAGCGCGACCAAGGAAGTGAGCTAAGTAACAAGATGGTCCTAACGAAGACTATAAGCTCGGTGTCACGCCAACACAAGAGAGACCGTAGCTTGGTTGCACAAGATAGAAGCAACAAGATTTGCACAAGGGCCACTCTTCTCTATCTCTCTTGCTTGCTTAAAAGCTTTTCACTCTTTTTGTATCGGTGGCACTTTGCACATTGCTTTTCTCTTTTTTTTTTTCACTAGCACACTATGCTCTTACTCTTTTGCTGGCCACTCACGAGCTCTACTTACGAGCTTTACTCACACAACGCACACCCTCACGGTCGGGACCTCGTGCGATGTTTCGCAACACTCGGAAGCTTCGCTCGTGGGATAGATCGCAAAAAGAAGAGGGCTACAAGGGTTACTGCAAGTTATACCTGCGATGGTGGTGGTGGTGGTGGTGGAGATCGCCGGATGTCGAGGTCGAAGGGGCGTTGCGTCGCCCGGTCGGAGGCCCGGTTGGACCGGGTTCTGGACCGGCCCGGCCGGTTGCGTGGCCGGTTGACCGGAATCTGGACCGGTCCGGCCGGTCTGTGGCCCGGTCGACCGGCTGCTCAACCGGATTTCGCGGGATGGAGCTTTCTCTCTCCTGTTCTTCACGAAAACCAAGCCAAATCGACCAAATCGAGAGGAAATGAAGGAATTGGAGGCTAAAAGTTGGGGAAATAGTAGATCAAGCACAACAACACCAGATCCACGGAGCAAAACCACTCAAAACTCAACCAAATCACAGATCGGTCCAAAGGCAATTTGGGCTATTTTTTGGAAAATTTTCTAGAAACGAAATTGGGTGGGTGGAGGGTCAAATCCGCGGTAACCAAAGGCTGCTGATACCATATGATGAGGCCTAAGGCCACGTGTGTTGCCCGATCTCACGAATTGACCGAGGGAAAGACGGGGGAGAGGAAGAACACGAAGAACACGGCGATGAACACGATGAACACACGCAAACACACACCAACCCGATACAATTCCGGTTTACTCCCGATAGCCCGAACCACTATCCCGATAGAATCTCTCTAGGGAGAGACACGCGGTAGAATCCCCGAGAGGAAGATCGGTATACGATCGGTTGAATCACACGAGTGAGAGACCGGTGGTAGAATCACAAGTGTGAGAGACTAATCATATAAGGAGTGCCTTGTACAATAGATTTGGGTAAATCTAAGGAGGGGGTTTCCCTAATCCCAAAGGGATGGTGGAGGCATGAGCCTAGGTTCTCTCAAGTTCAACTCTATCTCATGAAGGGGGAGGTGGGAGCCTATATATAGGGAGCCACTAAGGAGGGGTAGTTTAGGGAAACAAGGGGGTACATGGGCCTTGGCCCGAATTGACTTGTGGCAGGCGCCTTCTCTCGGCGACCTGGGACGCTCTTCTTCCTTCTTCTCTTCCATTCCTCCGTGACCTCGGCCTTGAGTGTGGTTCTTGACGTTGACGCACATGATGAAGCGAAGATCGTAGGTCGGGCTGCATCACCTTTTACTTGTTGTCTACAGATAAAGCACTAGCAGGTTACGAAAGCGGTCACATTTTTTTCCCTAGCAGGTTCTTGTTACATTACATATAAGATTATAAGAGAGAAAAAACAAAGCTCCGTACACGCATCATTCACAAGAAAAAAACTGGAAGAAAATCTCTGACGTAACTGTTACAATTTTAGTTGCAATCCACATGCAATTAAAAAGTTTCAATTGTAACCTAAAAACGACGGAAAAAATCTTAGTTGCGATCCACATGCAACTGGATCAGTTGTGACCTACATGTAACTGGATTTTTTTGTTGTTGCAACCCATATGTAACAAGAAAAAGTCTCAATTAAAAAATCTTAGTTGCGACCCACATGCAACTGGTAGAATCTCCAGTTTCGACCTACATGCAACAGGGAAAATAAATCTGAGTTGCAACCCACACATGTAACAAAAAAAAGTCTCAAATGCAACCGAAAAAATCTCAGTTGTGACCCACATGCAACTAAAAAATCTCAGTTGCAACACACATGCAAGTGGGCGAATCTTAGTTGCGACAATCACATGCAACTAGAAAAATTTCAGTTGCGATCCACGTGCAACTAGAAAAAACCTCAGTTGCGACCCACATGCAACTAGAAAAAAAATCTCAGTTACAACCAATCTATAACTCCCTAAACTAGAACAAATCATAACTTAATCCAATGGCCAGGAACATTTTTCTCGACTACAGTACATGTGTCCCTATTTTCTTTTTTCCAATGAAAAAGAACGAATCACGGAAAAAAGGAACAAACATTTTCTAAACGTCACATGCTACAGGGGCATGGAAAAGAAGCTTAGCAAAGCAAAGCCCATGAAAACACAACAGGCCAATGTCCAGCGTGCAGCGGCCCTGGAGGACCTCAAATCAACCGGATTGCACGAATTTTGATGCACTTAATCTAGTGGATGATAAGGTGACTGAGATTTAATAAATCTCAGGCGCCTGATTTCCAGCAATTCCGAATTTTATAAGACACAAGCAGTGCTCCATACGTAACCAAAAACAAGTACTCCTATTCTCTTTTCTCATACCCTAGCTAGAAATACAGCAAATGCTCCAAATATCAACCTATACCAAAAGTCTTAGGACTAAAATTCCGCAATGCCTTCAGGTGTCATCATGTCACCAAAGTTGTACATCAGGAGGGCTGATCCAGCAAACACGCCCGCAGCCTTTAGCAACCTCTGTAAATCAAAAGCAACAAAAAAAAGAGTATAATTAGCATACAATGTTCATGAAGCATGAAAGAAGATTACTTAAAACATAGGCTATTTATAGACTCAAGTTTGGCCATGTAAACATGAAAGAAGATTTACTTATAATTAGCATACAATGCTTCCATTACAGTTGGGTGACAAAGATCTCACTAGCAAACAAAGTAGCAGTCAACTACCAATGAAGATAACACAGAGATATTTAAATTAACTCATCAATCCAGATGCACAGCATTTGTCATGCTCGAGTTTTATCTTGTCACTCAGACAGGCAGGCACATATATATTAGATAGATGGTCATTTTTAGCCATGGACACCAAATCAGACAAATTGTATCAGTTCTGGATAGCTCTAAAAGGATCCAGATTTCAAACCAAACTCGAGCTAAACCCAACAGCCTAATTCTAAGTTTCTAACTGGTAAGTTAATGAGAGTCTCTTGATTTCCAAGACTACTGTGCGATAGCACGATTCAAAGCAACTGGAACGGCACAAGGCGTCCAATGCTTTTCAGGCTCTTTTGCATGTACCCTACATCAGGTCATCAGCTGGCCCCCTTTTGTACGATCTTCCTACACACAGGTACAATCACTGCTACTCGCCGTTCAAATTATAATATTAACATAGACTTGTCTATATATGCATGTATCTATTCTAAACTTGTTTTAGTGAGTAGACACATGCGAATCTAGATAAATCTAGGTCAATTAATTTGGAACGGAGAAAATAATAAAAAATAATTATGATGAAGACGTGATTATGATGAGCCAATTATGACAAAAAAAATCCTCTAGCATCAGCAATAAGTAATAATCTTCTTTCCAGTTTGAAGAAAACACATAAAGGAAAGGAAGGAACTAAACGATTCTAAGATTAGCCATCAGCAATGTAATCGCTCTGTGACAAACTAAGATCTACGTGCAGGAGCAGGACTTCGAACACACCAAGCAAAGCAATTTCAATTACCAGCGCAATCGCACACGAAAAACACAGGAAAACGAAGAAGTTAAGGGGAGCGGGGAGAGGGGGTGCATACATAGTTGAACATCCGCTGCTCCTCATCCATGACCTGGGAGTCCCAGAGTCTCTTGAGCATCTGCAGCGGTGTAGGCGCCATCGTCGATCGGGTCGGATCGAAGGGTTTTGGGAATCCGCGGGTTTAGGGTTTCTGTCTCTTCGAGCCGGCTCTGCTTTGTCTCTCTGATTTCTTCTGCTACGCGAGTTCTTTTCGTTGGTTTATATCATGTGTAATAATTTTGGGCCGTGCGCTCCACGTCATATACAATCCGGTTTCGATTTGCTGCGTTGTTCGATCTGGGCTCTGGACGAAGGGGGAAACTCCGCGAAGGCACCCGGCTAGTGCACGGAGACATCACCGATGGAGAAAAAGACCTATCGGACCAGGCCCACAACCTAATCTGCGTGAACCATCTCCAATGCTAGACGTGTGGTAGTCCCAAACTCAAAGCGGCAGACAGTCCGTAGATGATTAACTCTATATTTCTTCTGAACACAACCCTCATCTTTTGAGCATATTCGTGAGACTGAGTCCATGAAACTGATCCAGCGGGTCTTAAGATTAATGAACTTACCATAAACGTCTCGCTATCGATGGAAAAACTCATCACCCACTGAAAAATATTTCGCCTTATATGAGACACCAAGTATCAAACATGGGTTTTGTTCCTTGGTGGGCTGAAGGTGCCACTACCCTCCTATATAAGCATCCAATCTAGGTTGGTCCTATGATATACCGTATACATATACTAAAAAATTGCCTCTGCGTTGCTATGAGTTGACAATTCATTTCGATATAGACCCAATGCCATATGCATTCATTTTTTAAGGGCATTTCACATTGTGTTTCACTTGTGTGAATGTTGTTGAGTGTTTTTCTTTGTAACTTTGTCTCCATTTTTTACTAGTAGGCAGGTAGCAAATTCAACAGGTCATACATATATATCGGGGATGCGAGAAATAGGATAGGAGCAGGTCATGGTAGGAATAAAACCCAATACCTTAAGCCCAAACCCGAAAATCCGATTTGCAAATTGATGCTTGGTCGGTCTCGATCAGGACTCGGGATGGATTAAAAGTTGGTAATGAACCGGCCGAGAGAGACTGCGGGGTACATACCCTCATCAGGAACAACAACTATGAGGAGGGGTATAATTCGGCGAGGTTAGTGTGGCCACGTTGGCAGGTGTCGCCTGTAGATGTTATTTCCATATGCTAGTTTGTTGTGGTTCAATTTTGGGAAGTGCTTACGATCCTCCGGAGGATAATTTCCCCGGAACTCGTGAATGACACGTCTCCCTCCATGACCGCCGCCACAGGGCCGCACCACCGCCCCCACCAGCAGCACCGTCTCCCCCATCGGCAGCATCGATGGCACTCACTTGCAGCAGCCGCTACCGGCCAGTGGTGGGGATTTGAAGCACCAACGGTTGGGATTTGCATCTCCAACTCCCGCCCTTTGCAGCTCCGGTGAAGGGGATTTCAGCTACACCCACAGTATATGCAGCTCCGCCGACAACCTCTCGCACCACCTCTGCACAACATATGCAACTCCACCGCCACCACACGAGCTCATGGTTCACAGAAGTGCCACATCCCCTTGCATTAGCTACGACCACCACTCGGAGCATCGCCGGCCTGCTATAGGAGCACCGGCAGTCTGACCCTGTAGCACCTCCCCGGAGGCTCCCTTTTGGGGGTTATTCGCTTTTGCGCCACCAGCGTCATGTCAAAGGGGAGGGGACTACATGTCCTTGCAGCACCGGCGAAAAGGTAATGATCAGCTTGTTATATGTCATCTTTGATCTGGCCATTGACGAGTTCTGGAATGCTCTGCTGGAGATCTTCATAGATTAGCGCATGACGCCCCTAGATTGCTTGCTCGGATATAGTTCGGTCGTGCACATCGTTATTATCATCCCATGTGGCTTTATGAGGGCGTGCTGTGAAGCTCTGTTGCCTGTTGACACCATGGGAAATGTCGATGTTTTGATTTCCATGGGGTAGATGGTGGTGGAGAATGTTATGGCGGATGCGATTTGAGGAATAGTAATGGCAAAGGGTCTCTTGAAAGCTACTAGGGAATAGTAATGGAAGATGGTCTCTTGGAGGAGATGAAGACTTTGCTTCACAGGTTTTTGCACAAGACTGGCTTGCTGGGCGATTCCTCGTCCATTCCGGACATATTACCGGTGGCAGCTTCGGCAACTGGAGGCGGCAACACTGGAAGAGTACGGAGTCTTGTATTTTCCGGGTGAAAACTTAAGGTGTGATCTTATTTGGTTGCATCTAACAATGGTCTTGTTGAAAGCATCACTAGAAGGAAAAAGGCTATAGGGGACGACTAATAGAAGAGGCCCCAAACTCGGCACGTGACTGCTACTTTTAGCAGCGGGTGAAAAACTAGCACGCAACTAGTAAGCCAATAATGGTAGCGTGGGTCATGCGTCAGCACACGACTACTAAGTGGGGACCACCTGTGCAGATGACAAGAAATTTCCAGCAGTGGGTGAATTTGGCCACACGCGACAGGTATGAAGTTAGTGGCAGCGTGCCCCTACTGACCACGCGACTCATATCCGTTGCTCGTACCTAACCAACGCATTATCTTCTCGTTTTAGTGAATGCGCACGATGCGTCAATAAGTGCACTGTATAAGACCATAAGCATAGTACAAGCCCACCAATTTAGGTGCTATATATATGCATGTACACTGTCACACTCTCTCAGACACATAATTTTGCAAAGATTTTCATCGATTGATTGTGGGAAGCCCTATGGAAGAGCTTCTCGAAGATGTCTTATGCTCATCGTCTTAGGATAAGATCCACATATGGCATACTATAGGGGAGAGTTTATTGGCAGCGTGCGCTGGGCGCGGCATGCGGCTAATAATACTCGCAGCGCACGCTTCGGCCGCACGCTGGTGCTAGTTTTGCCGTAGCGTGCCACTTCTTTGGGCACACGGCTACTAATTTATCTGCAGCGTGTGGCTAACTCGATACGCGGATAATAACATACTACACTGTGGTATTACTAGGTCAAGTTTCTGACATGACCGCTCGCTTCAGCCCATCTCTCACTACAGGAATGGCGACGTACGCTGACGGCCGTGGCGTACGGCGACGGCCAAATGCCGGGGCCGTCGGCGTATGGCCCGGCACGGCCAGCCAGCAGTCTGATCCTCGGTGTATCCTTGCCGTCGGCGTAGCGAAGTCTACGCCGAGGGCAGCCCTCGGCATATATTTGGCCCTAGGCGTAGACAGGGCTACGCCGACGGCCACCCTCGGCGTAGACTATTTTTCAAATTTGTCTAATTTTGTAAAAATCATAACTAATTCATATGATGTCGGAAAATGCGTATAAGGTATCAAAATGTTCAGAAAAACATCCTCTATCCATTTATGTCAAAGTCATGCATATTTGAATCATGTACAGTACCATGTTAACATAGTAATAATTCAAACACTTTCTTATATGTCCTCGGGTTCCCGTTTTGGCCAGATGGCAATTTAAACGAAGTCACAAAATCCCGCGGAGCCGTATGTCATGATTTTATGTGTTATAGTAACCACTTAAAAAGACGGAATTGGGATACGTCAGTTATTTTGGAAAACCCATCACAAACAGGGCTATCAAGTCCGGAGTTCTATGGCTTTTAGGGGAAATGAGTAGGAAACGGCCCGTGACACCGCATAGTTTGTCGGAATGAGACCATATTTGGCACGTGCGTGGTCCCTAGGATGGGAAGCAAGGCCCCGGAAGCGGATTTTCAATCCGACCCATGGGCGATGGTTTTTTCATTTTCGAGGTGCCAAAACGGTTTTTTTTGTGAAGCAGCTACATGGGGCGTATTTTTGTATTGCGCGAGACCTCCGCGTAGTAGTAGGACACCGCCTCCGCACCACATATCACATGCCGTATATGCGCGCTAGCTATCTGGGAATCCATGCGGCTTCCTGTGGTGTCCTGCCGAATCTGTTGGAAACTGACCGGATTTAAACTAGGGGTACACTTTCCGTTGTTTAATAAATTCTGCAAAAAATATTTTTAGGTCTACGACATATCACTTTATGTGCTAAATTTTTTCCGTTTAGCTTAATGGTGAACGGGTGCACCAGCGCGCCTGGTACGGCCATACCGCATCTCCGTGGGGCCGTTTTGGCCGGATGGCAATTTAAACTAAGTTAGAAAATCCCTTGGAGCCGCATGGCGTCATTTCATATGTCCCAGTAACCACTCCAAAAATTAGAATTAGGGTACAACAATTATTTTGGAAAACTCTTCACAAACAGAGCTATCACGTCCGGAGTTCTATAGCTTTTAGGGCAAATAAGTAGGAAACGGCCTGTGACACCGCATAGTTTGTCGGATGGAGGCATATTTGGCACGTGTGTGGTACCTAGGATGGAAAGCAAGGCCCCGGGAGCGCATTTCCAATCCGACCCATGTGAGATGGTTTTTTCATTTTCAGGGTGCCAAAACGGGTTTTTTTGTGAAGCAGCTACATGGGGCGCATTTTAGTATTGCGCAAGACCTCCGCTTAGTGGTAGGACAACGCCTTCGCACCACATATCACATGCCATATGTGCGCGCTAGCTATCTGGGAATCCATGCGGCTTCCTGCGGTGTCCCGCCGAATCCGCTGGAAGCTGACCAGATTTGAACTAGCGGTACACTTTTCGTCGCTCAATAAATTCTAGGAAAAATGTTTTATGTCTATGATAAATCATTTTATGTGCTAAATGTTTTCCATTTAGCGTGATGGTGAACAGGTTCACCAGCGCGCCCGGTACGGCCATACCGCATCTCCGTGGGGGCCCGTTTTGGCCAAATGATAATTTAAACGAAGTCAGAAAATCCGTTGGAGCCGCATGGTATCATTTTATGTGTCCTGGTAATCACTCAAAAATTCGTAATTAGAATACGTTAATTATTTTGGAAAACCCTTCACAAACAGGGATATCACGTCCGGAGTTCTATGGGTTTAGGGCAAATGAGTAGGAAACGGTCTGTGACACCGCATAGTTTGTCGGAACGAGGCCATATTTGGCACGTGCGTGGTCCCTGGGAAGGAAGGCATGGCCCCGAGAGAGGATTTCCAATCCGACCCATGGGCGATGGTTTTTTCATTTTCGGGGTGCCAAAACGAGTTTTTTTGTGAAGCAGCTACATGGGGCGTATTAGTATTGCGCGAGACCTCCGCGTAGTGTTAGGACACCGCCTCCACACCACATATCACATGCCATATGTGCGCGCTAGCTATCTGGGAATCTCTGCGGCTTCCTGCGGTGTCCCGCCGAATCCGCTAAAAACTAACCGGATTTGAAATAGGGATACACTTTCCATCGCTTAATAAATTCCGCGAAAAATGTTTTTAGGTCTATAGCACATAACTTTATGTGCTAATTTTTTTCCATTTAGCGTGTTGGCGAACAGTGCACCAACGCGCTCGGTACGGCTATTTCGCATCTCCCGAGGGGGCCGTTTTGGCCAGATGGCAAACTGGACGTCATATTTGGATTTCTCAAATTTTTAGGTTCAAATGATGATATTGATGTTATAATTAGATTCCTCTCATTTTTCTGATCGATTTTGACATATTATTTGTGGAATTTCGATTTTTCGATTTAAAGATATTAATTATTCCATATTAAGTAGAAAAAATAAAAAAATAAAATTATTTTATTGTTATTTGAATTCAGTATTATTAATCATTGTTACTTATATATTCATTATTGTTTACTTAAGTAATTGTTTGGAATTCAAATATAAAGAGTTGTGACATCACGGTCCAAGGGTTAATAGAGTTGATAGGCTATTATTATCAGTAAGGTGTCAATTCTTTAAGGGAATCTCATCCGAATGGAACCAAGAAGTTAAGCGTGCTGAGGTGCTGAGGTTGGAGTAGTGTGAGGATGGGTGACCGACTGGGAAGTTTAACCATGATTGTAATTTGACCTAACATTAAGTGTACTTAGAGTTAAAAGTGTATGGGTGAAAGATAAACAAGTAAAAAATAGAAAAAAAATGGTGCAAAAAATTAAAATTTTAAAATTTTTAAAACTCTATGCCGAGGGCTTTGCCGTCGGCATATACAAAAAAATATTTTTTTTTTCGAATTTCTTTTTTGAATTCTTTTTGGAAAAAAGAAAATTCGAATTTTTAAAATTTGTATGCCGACGGTTTTGTCGTCGGCGTAGCGTGCTACACCGAGGACCGGGCTATGCCAACAGCAATATTATCTATGCCGAGGGACATAAACGCCGACGCCATACGCCGAGGGCTGCCGTCGGCGTAGCCTACGCCGAGGGCCAGACGTGGCTACGCCGAGGGCAGCTGGCCGTCGGCATATGCGTCCATTCCTGTAGTGTCTGTTTCTAATTGCTATATTAACTATTCCTAATTGCAATATTACTACACTCAGTGTGAGACAAAATTAATTGTTACTTGTTTCCAGATTACTTAAGGCTAGTTGACATATTAATTATGCCTAGCTGCTAGGTTCCACTGTTACATAATTTTCATGTTAAATATTTACTAGTTATTATATTATAGTACCTACCAGGTTAAGTATGTCTAATTGCCCGGTTTAATTGGTGCTAGCTACCAGGTTTTCAGTATAGACTTCAAAATTTGGAGCCATAGCATCAGGCTAGTTGACGAGGCGGTTCCTCGGTAATGCCCACCATGAGGGGCTTGGGTTTCAGAGAAAGGCGACGATGGAAGTTCCGGGAGCGAGGCGGTACACGACGTACCCAGGTTCACGCCCCCGCAGTGGAGGGTCGCTACGTCCTGCTAGCAATCCACTATATGAATATATGTATACAGGAGGCCGCCATACGCGGAGTTGTTGGATCTAGTCTAGTTCTAATCCGCGGGTTGCGGTGTCTAGGCGTGTTGCCTCTAAAATTATGTTTCTGATTATGTGTGTCCCTAAGGGGTGCCCCTGCATGGCTTTATATATCAGCCAAGCTAGGGTGTACAAGAGTCCTAGTAGGATTCATATTGGAGTCTTCTTTCCTTGTAATCCAAGTTGAGGCGCGTGCAGGTCCAGCTTGTTGAGTCCTTGTGTTGGTCCAGCTTCATAGTTTGCACCGGGTATGGCAATGTCGAGTACCCGAAGGGTTATGCCCACGTCAGTAGCCCCCGAGTGTCTGGCCGAAGTGAAGCTTCGGGCAGGGACTAAAGTTGCCTTCGCCGAATGTCTTTATCATCTGTTGAATCAAGTGCTTGATGTAGAGTCGAAGTTGCTTTCTATCGGGTGCGCGAAGCGCTCCCGATGGGAGTAGCCCCCGAGTCTATGGGCGGATGCTTGCAGCCACGCATAGACTCAAGTTGTACTACTCGAAGATCTTGATTGTTTATGCCGATGTCTTCAACTTTATTCTTCTTTGTTGGCGAGGTTGCCATATTTTTTATCGGGTGAGCGACCGGCGCTCCCGATGGGAGTAGCCCCCGAGCCTGTAGATAAATATGAAATAGTTATGTAAAGGGTGTAAAAATGCTAAGTCAAACACCATAGACTTTTTCAAGTTCTGAGAACTTGATGCCGATGACTCTGATGATGCCATAGATAGAGGAGTTGATGATTCAGATGATATCCCAGAGGAGCCGATGATTGAGATGATGGCCCTGAGGGGAGCCGATGATTCGGATGATACCCAGGAGGAGCCGATGATTCGGATGATGGCCCAGAGGAGCCGATGATTGAGATGATGGCCCTGAGGGGAGCCGATGATTCGGATGATACACAGGAGGAGCCGATGATTCGGATGATGGCCCAGAGGAGCCGATGATTTTATCAAGTGCGCGCCCAGCGCTCCCGATGGAAGTAATTGTCGAGGGTGATTCAGGGTCACTTTCCTTATTGTAAATAGATAGTTTAACTACTTCATCCGCGTTTGGATTGCGTAGTTGACACTTATTTTTCGGTAGATACATGTGTATGTATTTGTACCGTGTTGATGCTGTTGGCAAATTTTGTAGGAGCAAATCTTAATTGTCCGTTTAAACGTTTTCGTATTCGTTGGTCTGCAAATTATTTGAGTGATCAGATCGTGTTGCGGGTCTTGCTAAACCCGCTGTATGTGCAACTTTGCTTTCAACCGATGCATGTTCTGACAGCAGCTCCCGAATGTATCGGAAGCACTAACTCTGCCGATGAGCCCATTGTTCGTTGATATTTCCATAAGTAAAATATCGAACGTGGGTTGTTTTATATGTATTTCCAGATTCTTGCTATTTACGGCGCTCGTGGAGGCATCTGTAGCATAGGAAGAGAGTAAGGTTCCTGTTGTTTCATGATCCTTGCTATCTGCGGCACTCTTTGAGGCATCTATAGCAAAGGAAAAGAGCAAGGTCCCCGTTGTTTCATGATCCTTGCTATCTGCGGCACTCTTTGAGGCATCTATAGCAAAGGAAAAGAACAAGGTCTCCATTGATTTTGCACTCGTAATTTCAGAGGCTTTTTCATTATCCTTGCTATTTGCGGCACTCTTTGAGGCATCTATAGCAAAGGAAAATAGCAAGGTCCCCGTTGTTTCATGATCCTTGCTATCTGCGGCACTCTTTTAGGCATCTATAGCAAAGGAAAAGAACAAGGTTTCCGTTGATTACCATCCATTGCAGCACTCGTATTTTCAGAGGCTTTTAGATGATAATTTCAGGTATAAGAAGTCTTCATATCTTCTTGAATTCCGGCGTGGATTCCAGCAAACCAGCGCCCAGCGAACCGGCGCTCTCGATGGGAGTAATAGTCTTCATATCTTTTATAATTCCGGCGTGGATGTCCGCGAACCAGCGCCCAGCGAACCGGCGCTCCCGATGGGAGTAATAGTCTTCATATCTTCTTGGCTTCCAGCGAACCGGCGCTCCCGATGGGAGTAATAGTCTTCATATCTTCTTGGGTTCCAGCGAACCGACGCTCCCGATGGGAGTAATAGTCTTCGTATCTTCTTGGGTTCCAGCGAACCAGCGCTCCCGATGGGAGTAACCGCAATAGTTCGAAGATATTTCAGGAGCCCACGAGTAATTCCAGCGCTCCCGAAAGTGCATCAGGAGAAAATATATCCAGGACCGAAGAGGATAAGTCCATCGAGTAATGATGAAGCCATTGACCCAAGATAGTCCATGCGGCGGGCGCAGTCGAAATAATTTCGCCACCCGAGATAGTTCATGCGGCGCCTGGCTGACATGGCTGATGAAGAAGACGTAGTTGATACGGCGGATCCACGACCGGCGAACACCCGAGTGTATCGAGTCCGCAATGTTGGGTCCACGAGAAGCGTGCCCCAAGCAGATGATGGTGTGCGCGGTCAACTAAGCAGAGAAGTCGAAGCTTGGTTTCAATTTGATTATCGGCGAACTGAAGAGTCGAACGCCGCAACGATGGCGATGCCAGCTCCTCCGGAGGCGATGTCGATGTAGGTTTCTTCGGATTCGGTGCCGATGAAGTTGTCCGTAGTCGATTTTGTTGGCAGCCGAGGCGTAGCTGAAATATTGTTCAGAGTTGTCCGCGCAACCTGATGACTCGTTGATGCAGTATACCTCGAATGCACATAAGATACATGGTTTTGTTTTCTTCCTCTTGGAAAAACACATACGTCCGTATGCATGCACCAATCATTGTCTCTGCACGTAACTAAGTTCATGCGTGTTTGTATGTTTGGAGAATCTGCCTTGACCAGTCGGCTGTTCGGCTGTCGTACGAACCTCAGAGGCTGCCGTACGAACATTAGAGAGCTGATCCAGCACGAGACGCAGCTGACAAAATTGGATCTTTCAGCCACAGACAATACCGGAAGCGCGGGCATAATGTTGATGTAGAACCCTCGCGTGTAGTTCAGCATGCCTCTAGCCCAGCTGTAGGGATTCGTTGCATAGAAAACAAAAAATTTCCTACCGCGAGAACGCAATCCAAGCCAAGATGCAATCTAGAAGACGGGAGCAACGAGGGGATGATCGAGACTCACCCTAGAAGAGATTCCAAAGCCTACAAGATGAGGCTCTTGTTGCTGCGGTAGACGTTCACTTGCCGCTTGCAAAAGCGCGTAGAAGATCTTGATCACGGCGCCACGAACGGGCAGCACCTCCGTACTCGGTCACACGTTTGGTTGTTGATGAAGACGACGTCCACCTCCCCGTTCCAGCGGGCAGCGGAAGTAGTAGCTCCTCTTGAATCCGACAGCACGACGGCGTGGTGTCGGTGGCGGTGGAGAATCCCGGCGGAGCTTCGCTAAGCGTGCGGGGAAGAAGGAGGAGTGGGGCGGCTAGGGTTTGGGGAGAGGGGGTGGCCGGCCTCCAAGGGGTGCGGCCAAGGTGGTGGCTTTGGTGTGTGGCCGGCCCCCTCCCCTATGCCCCTCATTATATAGGTGGAACCCCAAGTGTTGGACTACAAGTCTTGGAATAAGACCCGAACCCAAAACCTTCCATGTTGTAGGGAAACCTACCCAAGGTGGGACTCCCACCCAAGTGGGATTCCCAACCTTCCATGTGGGGGGGTGGCCGGCCCCTTTGGGGGGAGTCCACCTTGGACTTTCCCCTCTAGGGTTGGCCGGCCATGGGTGGTGGAGTCCCCCCGGGACTCCGCCTTCCAAAGTGATTTCTTCCGGACTTTTCTAGAACCTTCTAGAACCTTCCATAAATGCACCGGATCATTTTCAAACATATAAAATGACTTCCTATATATGAATCTTATTCTCCGGACCATTCCGGAACTCCTCGTGATGTCCGGGATCTCATCCGGGACTCCGAACAAATATTCGAACTCCATTCCATATTCAATTTCTACCATTTCAACATCCAACTTTAAGTGTGTCACCCTACGGTTCGTGAACTATGCGGACATGGTTGAGTACTCACTCCGACCAATAACCAATAGCGGGATGCTGGAGATCCATAATGGCTCCCACATATTCAACGATGACTTAGTGATCGAATGAACCATTCACATACGATACCAATTCCCTTTGTCACGCGATATTTTACTTGTCCGAGGTTTGATCATCGGTATCACTCTATACCTTGTTCAACCTCGTCTCCTGACAAGTACTCTTTACTCGTACCGCGGTATGTGGTATCTTATGAACTTATTCATATGCTTGCAAGACATTAGACGACATTCCACCGAGAGGGCCCAGAGTATATCTATCCGTCATCGGGATGGACAAATCCCACTATTGATCCATATGCCTCAACTCATACTTTCCGGATACTTAATCCCACCTTTATAACCACCCATTTACGCAGTGGCGTTTGATGTAATCAAAATACCCTTCCGGTATAAGTGATTTACATGATCTCATGGTCGAAAGGACTAGGTAACTATGTATCGAAAGCTTATAGCAAATGAACTTAATGACGTGATCTTATGCTACGCTTAATTGGGTGTGTCCATTACATCATTCACATAATGATATAACCTTGTCATTAATAACATCCAATGTTCATGATCACAAAACGATGATCATCTATTAATCAACAAGCTAGTTATACAAGAGGCTTCACTAGGGACTTCTTGTTTGTTTACATAACACACATGTATCAATGTTCCGGTTAATACAATTATAGCATGGTATGTAAACATTATCATAAACTCAAAGATATATTATAATAACCATTTTATTATTGCCTCTTGGGCATATCTCCAACAGTCTCCCACTTGCACTAGAGTCAATAATCTAGTTTACATATGTAAAGATATAACACCTTGGCCTTCTGGTGTTTTATCATGTTTCGCCTATGGGAGAGGTTTTAGTCTACGGATCTGACATGCTCAGAAACGTATGTATTTTGCAATTCATTTGCGTCTCAACGCATCACTCATTTTCCAAATGAGTCGGCATATATGCTTAGTCCTCTGGTGGAACCTTAATTCCGCGGTCTGAAATATGTCACTAATATTGTCACACACAATATAGCTTCAAAATTCTGACACTATCGGAACTACACCAAGTTCTCAAAGAACTTTTGACTTAACATCTTTAGTCATTGTCAAAACAATGACATATTCTACCTTCATTTGTAGAATCCGTCACAACATTTAGAACTCTTCTAAATCTAGCATTGTGCTACCTTTTTAATAACACTTAGCCTAATTGAGATCTGAAATTAATTCTTATATGTGACCAAACAAGTATCGGTGCAACACCTTACAGCGATTTGTTTGTCATTACCCCATATAACACCATATATATATATCCTTGGTTCTTCTGAAGTACACAGGGATATTCTTACTGTTTGTCCAATGATTATCACATGAATCATTCTGGTATATGCTCCTAACCTTTTAGAGCACATGACATCTGATTTTGTACATATTATTTGTGATCCAAAATCACTCAAGTCTTGTTAAACCTTTGTATGCAAAGAACACCTTCTTAATATTTATATATTGAACTACTTCAATATCCATTATATGTACCTTGACTTAAACTTATTTTTTGTTTTAATATATCTTCATAGATCTTGACACTAAATATGTTTCAGTCCATATCCTTTCATTGAAGTTAATTCTCAATGAAACCTTTTTAATCAATTATATAATTACACTATTTATAATCAACGATATGTCAGCTACATAAAGTATTACAAATATGTCTCAGCGCTCCCACTTAATTTCTTGCAAATGCAAGCACCTTCATCGTTTACGATGAAATCAAAACTCTTTGACTATTTCATCCGGTGAAGATTCCAACTCCGCAATACTCACTTCATCCAATTGAAGTTCGTATTCTTATCTAGTATTCTACGGACTAGCAAAACTCTTGGTTGTATCTTGTATACACCTTTAATACACACTTCTGTTAAGTAATATATTTTGCTATCCTACTAGCATATCTCATAAAGAAATATGTAGTGATTACTAGAATAATCCACATAGACTATAAACATTGCTACGGAAGATCTAATCTTATCGTACTCAACTCTTTGAACTTTGTCGTAAACAACTTTTCGACAAGTCGAGCTTCTTTAAGGATATTACATCCAAGTCCATCAATTTTATAGATCCATTTACTTTCAAAAAGTATTCATCTATCTTGGATTTCATGGCGTATAGCCATTTTAACGGAGTCAGGGCCCATCATAACTTCTTTGTTTGTAGTTGGTTTATCATTGTTCAAAATCAATCCTTTGTTCACAAATCATTTATTTGATCACAAAGTAAACCATACCTACAAGGTTCAATATGTACTTCAATCTCCATGGCATAAATCACTTTGTAGTCATGGGAGCCATGATCGTCGTGGCCGCTTTCGGAACCAATTCCGATGCTGCGCTACTCTGATCATTATGCTCAGGTTCATAAACCTTATCAAATTCTATTGTCCTCCCACTCAAATACTTCGCTAGAAAACAATTTCTTGGAAATAAGCAAGTAACATTAACAAACACTTTTGTCTTTTACTTCATAGTGGAAAGAATTCCCAATCAATTCTCTGGGATAACCAACAAAGACATTCATCCGATTTTGGTTGTAAACTCACTTACTTATGCTATGCATACCAAAATTTAAGAAAAAGACTATTAGGGTTCATACCCATGCCATAACTCGTATGGTGTCATTTCAACGGATCATGATGATGCTCTATTTAGTGTAAAAACGGTAGTCACTAAAGCATAATCCACAAAAATATAATGGCATCAATATTTTATATCATCATTGAACCAACAAGGTTTGGATACATCTCTCGGATACTCCATCATCACTATGATACTTCAAGAAACGTGAGTTATAGAAATATTTCATAACTCTCTCAGATGTTCGCTAAAACCTCGTAATTCAAATATTTCCACTATGATCCAATCATAGATATTTGACTTTTCTATTACGATGATTTCCACTTCATGTTGAAATTTATTTGAATCCATTCAAATGTTTCAAACTTCTTTCTTATTGAATATATCCACATATATATACTCAATTCATTGTTGGAAGTTTTTCATGAAGTAGAAGAATCTCCCGCACACAACTATGCCCAGTGAACCACATACAT
Organism: Lolium rigidum; assembly: GCF_022539505.1. Classification (NCBI taxonomy): domain Eukaryota; kingdom Viridiplantae; phylum Streptophyta; class Magnoliopsida; order Poales; family Poaceae; genus Lolium; species Lolium rigidum. The sequence goes on from NC_061510.1 coordinate 274,760,530, forward strand.
CATCATGTATGTTTCCACTAAGTCAGTTGCCCGTTCAACTCTTGGCCTATGAACGGTATTTCAGTCATTCTCTTTAGAAAAGATTTGCAAGCGCCAAACGATTCAAAAATCAAATGACTCCAAAAATCCATCTGCATGGAGTTTCTTCATGCGTTCCTTTCTAACATGACCTAAATGGCGGTTCCATAAATAAGTGGAATTCAAATCATTTGCCTTATGGCATTTTAGCGTCAGTGTTATGTATGTGTGTTTCACCATTAAGATTTATAATAACTTATCCATCGTACATGGAATAATGTCATAATTTGAACAACTCATTGTTTTCATTTGACCAGAGCAAAATAACAATTACTAAGTTCTTTATTATAAATTCTAAGGGCTAGATGGAATGCCAACGACGAACATAATAACACTTTATTTTTGTTCCAGAAGTGCATTCCTATCATATTCCTTGTCAGTCACTTAGGCCATTGTATTCTTGTATTGCGTTGTTTTGTATGACACTTCATACCAACCAATATGGTACTAATACCCAAGAATTTCATTGTGTGATCAAACTAGGAATACAACCATAACATGTATATCATTTATATACACCTGAGCTAGACTTTCTAGTCTTTTCTTTTCTTTCTGCCAAAATATCTTTTGTAGTTTCTCTTTTAGCTTTCCTCATTATTCATAAAAATACTTTAACATCAATAACTTCTAGGTCTGTTGGTCAAATACCAATAACCTTGAGGTTCTGAAGTTGATCATCATATGAAAAATGTTCCGGATTTCACTATTAGTAACCTTTTAATATGATGAACAATTACACTCATAATTTTATCCATCATATCATGACGACTTTTCGAGACCATGTCTGTACATGCTAGGCTCGTAAAGTTTAACCTCAGTATCCGTATGTGCAAATCTGGCTTGCACCCGTTGTATGCACACATAGAATCTATACCTTAGTATTCGAAACTACGAGTCTTAGCAACGGTGCATACTAAGGACGATCACTTCATGGATATACGAATATCGTTAGTGCCCCAATAGTTGGAGGATTGGGACGCCTTGCGTCTTCAACCTTCGTACATTCCCATAAAACTTATGAGTTTATGTAGTCTCACCAAATTATATTCTATCACCTTGCAACAAGGTCTTAGATATCACATATATCTCATACCTTGATTATTTCTGAAAACTATATTTTCAGCTCCTTACTTTTCAAACAGATTTGAACTTCAAGTTTCACGGAGACAAGATAACTTTAGGTACTAATTGAAACCATAGCTCTTTGAATCAACAATGTGAGGTTTACTAAAAGTTTGCAATAGGACTTAATCATTTCTTGATTCTTTAACAATACGGTACCAGTCCGTAAAGTTTCTTGTCAAACTTAACAGTATTTCTATCTCAATAAACAAGACTAGCGTTTGGTAGAAAAACGGATGCCAATACTACAAATTAATTCAAAATACTACTCAGACTATGTTTATGATAATTAGTCGAAAATGCTAATCTGATCTCGAGCACATATGAGCTCGTTTTTTGGACCACACGTTTTTTGTTCAGTTGGTGGTAGCTAACTGTATCTCCTGTCGTACGTCTATTTTTCTAACGTACAGCTTGCAGCGCACGGCCCCACCTATTGCTGGCCATCCCCGACGGTCGATACCGGTACATAATTCAGGAACGGAGTGGACCGGGACTATATTCTGTATACATGCAGACGTTGGGCTCATCTCAGGCATGGCCATGAGCTCATCTCAGCCATGGCCCATAGCCGCTCTGAATCCAACGCCACGAGCTGCTTGCTCAGCCTGCGCCTCAAATCCACCGCCAAGTTGTGCGGAGGCGGCAGCCACTCGCAGCTGGAGCCGACACGTTGGTGCCCTGCAGCAGGTTCTTCCATGGCAGGGATCTGAAGTCTGGTCCGGAGCTCCATCCATGGCCCAGCCAGTGCACGAGTTCTTTGGGGGCACCCCATCCATGGCCTCCCACCAGCCGCACAAGTCCTGCAACAGCATCCCTTCTAGGCCGCCTCAGCAGCAGCAGCTGTCGACCCCATCCAAAGTTCCAAACCCCCGCCGGGAGATACCAACAGGCAGCAGGGTCAGTTCTTCTCCGGCCAAATCCCAGTATCAATAGTCTGGAGGCCCGTACTTACGTTGCACGCGGATGGATTATCTCTGTCATTAACCTGTTAGTCACTGTGTTAGTCATCGGTGTAGTTCTTAGAATCCTGATAGTAGTTCTTAATTTCTGTACCGCGGTCTATAACCACGTTACGTCCTCTACCATAAGGTCAGCACATCATTAGGCTAACTGATGAAAACGTGAAGCAAACGGCTGTCGAAAACTGCCCCTAGTACATACGACGCCCATGTGGTATCTGATTTTTTCTGCGTTCGGTATCTGAAATGAAACTCTGCAACGTCTGACATCCTGAGACCAAATGCATGGTCCATAAAACGAGCTCATATGAGCTCGAGTGCAGAAACGCCTCGTCCATAATTAGTTCATGTTTTAATCTAATTACTAATGAACTCCCACTTAATACAACATCCCTCATAGTTGTTAAGTGGTACACGATCCACATCCACTACATCAAAACCGATCATCACGTGAGATGATGTAGCTTCAATGGTGAACATCAACATGTTGATCATATCATCCATATGACTCGTGTTCAACCTTTCGGTTTCCGTTGTCCCGAGGCCATGTCTGTACATGCTAGGCTCGTCAAGCAAACCCAAGTATTCCGCGTGTGCAACATGGCTTACACCCGTTGTATGTGAACGTTGAGTCTATCACATCCGATCATCACGAGATGCTTCGAAACGACGAACTATATCAACGGTGCATACGAGGAGAACACTTTATTATCTTGATATTAATGTGAGGGATCATCTTATAATGCTACCGTCGCGTTCTAAGCAAAATAAGATGCATAAAGGATTAACATCACATGCAATTCATATGTGATATGATATGGCCCTTTAGTCTTCGCGCCTTCGATCTTCATCTCCAAAGCACGGACATGATCTCCATCATCAACGGGCATGATCTCCATCATCGTCGGTGTAGCGTCAAGGTCCATGGCGCCGTCTTCATGGTTGTTCACCGCATGTAGCAACTATTACAACTACTTTGAAATAATACTCAACATGATTTTTAAAGACAACCATAAGGCTCCTGCCGGTTGCCACAATACAATAATGATCATCTCATACATATTCATCATCACATCATGGCCATATCACATCACCAAACCCTGCAAAAACAAGTTAGACGCCTCTAATTTGGTTTGCATATTTTACGTGGTTTAGGGTTTTCGAGTAAGATCTAATCTACCTACGAACATGAACCACAACGATGATACTAGTGTTGTCAATAGAAAGAGTAAATTGGATCTTCACTATAGTGGGAGAGACAGACACCCGCAAAGCCACTTATGCAATACAAGTTGCATGTCGAACGTGGAGCAAGTCTCATGAACGCGGTCATGTAAAGTTAGCCCGGGCCGCTTCATCCCACTATGCCGCAAGATGCAAAGTACACGAACTAAAGACAACAAAAGCATCAACGCCCACAAAACAATTGTGTTCTACTCGTGCAACCAATCTATGCATAGACACGGCTCTGATACCACTGTAGGGATTCGTTGCATAGAAAACAAAAAATTTCCTACCGCGAGAACGCAATCCAAGCCAAGATGCAATCTAGAAGACGGGAGCAACGAGGGGATGATCGAGACTCACCCTTGAAGATATTCCAAAGCCTACAAGATGAGGCTCTTGTTGCTGCGGTAGATGTTCACTTGCCGCTTGCAAAAGCGCGTAGAAGATCTTGATCACGGCGCCACGAACGGGCAGCACCTCCGTACTCGGTCACACGTTCGGTTGTTGATGAAGACGACGTCCACCTCCCCGTTCCAGCGGGCAGCGGAAGTAGTAGATCCTCTTGAATCCGAGAGCACGACGGCGTGGTGTCGGTGGCGGTGGAGAATCCCGGCGGAGCTTTGCTAAGCGTGCGGGGAAGAAGGAGGAGTGGGGCGGCTAGGGTTTGGGGAGAGGGGGTGGCCGGCCTCCAAGGGGTGCGGCCAAGGTGGTGGCTTTGGTGTGTGGCCGGCCCTCCTCCCCTATGCCCCTCATTATATAGGTGGAACCCCAAGTGTTGGACTACAAGTCTTCGAATAAGACCCGAACCCAAAACCTTCCATGTTGTAGGGAAACCTACCCAAGGTGGGACTCCCACCCAAGTGGGATTCCCACCCTTCCATGTGGGGGGGTGGCCGGCCCCTTTGGGGGGAGTCCACCTTGGACTTTCCCCTCTAGGGTTGGCCGGCCATGGGTGGTGGAGTCCCTCCGGGACTCCGCCTTCCAAAGTGATTTCTTCCGGACTTTTCTAGAACCTTCTAGAACCTTCCATAAATGCACCAGATCATTTTCAAACATATAAAATGACTTCCTATATATGAATCTTATTCTCCGGACCATTCCGGAACTCCTCGTGATGTCCGAGATCTCATCCGGGACTCCGAACAAATATTCGAACTCCATTCCATATTCAATTTCTACCATTTCAACATCCAACTTTAAGTGTGTCACCCTACGGTTCGTGAACTATGCGGACATGGTTGAGTACTCACTCCGACCAATAACCAATAGCGGGATCCGGAGATCCATAATGGCTCCCACATATTCAACGATGACTTAGTGATCGAATGAACCATTCACATACGATACCAATTCCCTTTGTCACGCGATATTTTACTTGTCCGAGGTTTGATCATCGGTATCACTCTATACCTTGTTCAACCTCGTCTCCGACAAGTACTCTTTACTCGTACCGTGGTATGTGGTCTCTTATGAACTTATTCATATGCTTGCAAGACATTAGACGACATTCCACCGAGAGGGCCCGAGTATATCTATCCGTCATCGGGATGGACAAATCCCACTATTGATCCATATGCCTCAACTCATACTTTCCGGATACTTAATCCCACCTTTATAACCACCCATTTACGCAGTGGCGTTTGATGTAATCAAAGTACCCTTCCGGTATAAGTGATTTACATGATCTCATGGTCGAAAGGACTAGGTAACTATGTATCGAAAGCTTATAGCAAATGAACTTAATGACGTGATCTTATGCTACGCTTAATTGGGTGTGTCCATTACATCATTCACATAATGATATAACCTTGTCATTAATAACATCCAATGTTCATGATCACGAAACGATGATCATCTATTAATCAACAAGCTAGTTATACAAGAGGCTTCACTAGGGACTTCTTGTTTGTTTACATAACACACATGTATCAATGTTCCGGTTAATACAATTATAGCATGGTATGTAAACATTATCATAAACTCAAAGATATATTATAATAACCATTTTATTATTGCCTCTTGGGCATATCTCCAACACCAGCGTCACAGCGAAGCCGCCGTTAGTGATGATTAGATTGATTGCTTCGAAGAAGATGAATCCGCCAGATGTAATCGCCGCATTGTTGATGACGAGCTTGATGATGAAGTAGATAGATCCCGCCCAGATGACAAAATCCAGTCGTCGCGATCCCCTCCTTCTAGCGCAGCGCCGGTCCAAGATAATTCACATGGCGCTGTTGGCGTCAGAAACCCACCGGCGGGCAGCGACTGGCCAACACGGTAGAGCCGGGAATGACTAGGGCTGCGGCTGGCCCCAGTCCCTCAGAGCGACGGCCCGCAAAGCCTCCTGGTCGCGCGCCGATGCTGGGTCGCAAGGGCGTGCCACCTGACCTATACCTGGTCAGGAAGGTGTGGATGATGCCTCGCTTAGTTTCCTGCAGGGCACACACGTACACGTTAAATACGAGCCTCGATCGGCTCTCAGGTTGTCCTGTAAATCGGCTCAGGGAGCCGATTCACCCATGATTCGTCCAAGGTGGCCGAATATATGGTGGTCCTGCTTGATCAACATAAAGCGTATGAGATCCACGACGATCTGGGGTTTTCACCGCATAATCGGATCATCCTACTCACGATTGGGCCTCGCGCTCACGCACGGTAAACGTAAGCCAGCCCTAAACAAGGCCTAAAAACCAACACTAGGTTGATCCTCGGAACGTCCTGTCTAGGGGCAGCAAACTACACCCGGCATGCCGCTGGATCCTCCAACCCTTTGTAAGGCCTAACTATTGCAGATATTAAACTAATCCTTGACGAATCAAGGATCGACCATAACGGATCAGATCTACTAAACACAGATCAAGCGGGGTGCCGCCCCTGCACCCATGATGAGGCACAAGGACGGCTAGACGCGCAAGGGTTGCACTACGCGAGCATATGATGCTAAGAACGATGCTAACCCTAACGCGTCTATGATAACTACGTTGCTCGCCATCAAAAACGCTTCGAGTACGAGCAACGCATGAACAACTAGGCGAGGCTTGTCTGCCTAGATCGCGAGATGCGATCTAGGCAGCATGATGCTTACCGGAGGAACCCTCGAGACGAAGGAGTTGGCGATGCGCCGAGATTGGTTTGTGTTGAACGTTGGTTGTTGTTTATTCCATAAACCCTAGATACATATTTATAGTCCGGGGACTTTCTAATGTGGGCGTGCACCAAACCGTGCACGGGTAAAACTCTAACTTCTAAACTAAGATGCGATCTAATATGTTACAGATACATGGGCAGTTTAGCCCAACTTGGTAAACAAGGCCGATTCACGTATTTTCTTCCATGTATAATCTTCACGTCCATCTCGATCGCGGCCCACCTCTAGCTCGGTCAAATTCTGGTGATAACACATGCCCCCTGGTTTTGGAAATGACATTTCCAAAATCATTACGCTTTTCTCTCGTAGGGTCATGTCGTGGCGGAACCATCGCGAAGTATCCTTCCTCATGATATTGTCAACATAGAGTAATATAACAAGTACAATATGCAAGTATGTAGGAATCAATGCACAGTTCACACGAGTGTTTGCTTCTTGAGGTGGATAGAGATAGGTGAACTGACTCAACATCAAAAAGAATGGTCCTTCAAAGAGGGAAGCATCGATTGCTATATTTGTGCTAGAGCTTTTATTTTGAAAACATGAAACAATTTTGTCAACGGTAGTAATAAAGCATATGAGTTATGAAAATTATCTCTTACAAGTTGCAAGCCTCATGCATAGTATACTAATAGTGCCCGCACCTTGTCCTAATTAGCTTGGACTACCGGATCTTCGCAATGCACATGTTTTAACCAAGTGTCACAAAGGGGTACCTCTATGCCGCTTCGTACAAAGGTCTAAGGAGAAAGCTCGCATTGGATTTCTCGCTATTGATTATTCTCAACTTAGACATCCATACCGGGACAACATAGACAACAGATAATGGACTCCTCTTTAATGCATAAGCATGTGGCAACAATTATCATTCTCATATGAGATTGAGGATATGTGTCCAAAACTGAAACTTCCACCATGAATCATGGCTTTAGTTAGCGGCCCAAAGTTCTTCTCTAACAATATGCATGCTCCAACCATAAAGGTGGTAGATCTCTCTTACTTCAGACAAGACGGACATGCATAGCAACTCACATGATATTCAACAAAGAATAATTGATGGCGTCCCCAGAAGCATGGTTATCGCAAAACAAGCAACTTAATAAGAGATAAAGTGCATAAGTACATATTCAATACCACAATAGTTTGTAAGCTATTTGTCCCATGAGCTATATATTGCAAAGGTGAATGATGGAATTTTAAAGGTAGCACTCAAGCAATTTACTTTGGAATGGCGGATAAATACCATGTAGTAGGTAGGTATGGTGGACACAAATGGCATAGTGGTTGGCTCAAGTATTTGGGATGCATGAGAAGTATTCCCTCTCGATACAAGGTTTAGGCTAGCAAGGTTGTTTAAAGCAAACACAAGTATGAACCGGTACAGCAAAACTCACATAAAAGACATATTGAAAGCATTATAAGACTCTATACCGTCTCCATTGTTGTACCTTTTATCATTATATCGAAGCCAATCGCTTGAACCGGTTTCCTCTTCTGCAAAATTCACCATCCTCGAAGAAGGTTGCTACACAGGACCAGCCGATGATACTCCAATTGGCTTTTAGCCGAATGGACCTGGGTTTGATCATGTCTGAGGGAACTATCATGCAGAGCCGGCCGATTTGAACAAAATCGGCTCTCTAGAGGAGAGGACCTTCGGGGTGAGCTGCCCCCCGAGTTTCTTCAGTCCACTCACCTTGCTGGTCAGATCGGCTCCTTTCCTTTGGCGGATTTGATGCAACCCATCCTTAAGTCGATGTCTGCGCATCGGCTGTGCTTAAATTTTTTTTTGAATTTTTACGGCCGATTCATGTATCGGCCCCCATGCTTCAATAGAGAATATATCTTGACTTTCTTCAAACTCCATATCCTCGTGTTCTATCTTCTATGTGCCCCCCGAGCCGATTCTGTCACTGAATTGATGGTATCGGCTCTTCGAGCACTCGTTAAATCCATGCTGAACTCGGACGAAGCGTATGTCGAGGATAGTTTTGGCCGATTGAGCTCATGAATCGGCTCTTCCTGGGTACATACTCCGTGGCCTTGGACTTCCTTTATGTATGTGCCCCCCGAGCCGAATCTTTCAAGTGATTATCGGCTTCTCGGCCAACTTAAGCTTGTCGTACCACCCACCATGTTAATTAGGACGACAGTGAACACATGTGGTGAGAATAATTTTAGCCGATTGCTCGGGAATCGGCTGTCCTTGCAGCTTCGGAGTGGCGTTGCTAGGGTCCTGGTCGTTTATAGCGACGCGCCATCGGCCATCCTTTCTCTTCATAAGCACAACATTGGGAGTCCATTCAATGTACCTGTGTGGCCTGATGCACCCGGCGTCCAACATTCCCCTTGACTTCCTCGATCTCTTCTAACTCGTCAGCTGATGTAAACCCGTAACCCAGCTTCCCGTCGCCTGCTAAGTCAATGTTGAACACAGGCGAAGCGTACGTTGGGGACAATACTGGCCGATCGCTAAAATCGGCCTTTCTTTTCGTTGCACTGCCCAACGAGGGTTTACGATTTCTTGGTCTCTTATCGCGGTGACGTGACTCGCTGGAGGGAGGTTCACTACGTCTTGGGTCATAAATCTCTGACGAGATCCTGGTCACTGTGTTTATAACAGCCGATGCTTCTGCATCGGCATCGCCTGGTGCCTGTGCATCGCCTTTCGCCTGTTTAGGGCGCCATACTTTCTTTGGCGGGCGCACCTTTGTCTTTAATGTTTGTTGAATTTTCACGGCCAGATCGGGCCGTGCCTTCCTCAACGTACACAGGTACTGTGCCTCGGCTCCTTCTAAGCTTCGCGGCCCGCTGCACCCTACGCTTTTGAGAATGGCTGAGTCCATCGGGGCACCACCTTGGCCGGTGATACCTATCGTTTTCTCCATCTCGACTCCTCAAAGTCTTCCTCTTGAGAGGACTCAGCTCGTTTGCTCCGAGGTGGGAGAGGTCCTAGACGCTCGAACATTGAAACCTCGTTCGCTTTCTTCACGAGTTGTTTGCATTCGGGCAGTTCTCGATTGTCGGTAATCGGCTCATTCCCGAGTCCCAGCGAGTGTCCGAAGAAGGGACAGTTCCGGTGCTTGTCCATGTTGTCTTGCTCCTTTGACCTCCCTCCGGCGCGACGTTCGTACCCGTCGTTGTGGCCGTTGTTACGACGATACCTCCCGTCTGCATCAGACCGATGATCTCCTTGATCGCCTTCGCCGTAGCGGCGACGTCGGTCGTATGGCTGATCGTATTTGCTGAGGAGATGCTCGGGAAATGGGCGTGGATGCCGTGGGTTTCTCACCTCCTCCTTGGCCAGGTACCGTTTATTGTCGTCTTGGGGCCGGTCACGTGGACCGGCTTCCTCTTTCTCTTTGCCACGAGAGTGGCTGCTCTCTGCTTGGTCCGCGTTATGGCGAATCACGAACCCCGCCATATTGGCATCGAAAGAGAACCCTGGTTCCCTTATAGAGTGGCTGAGGTCGACCGTGTTGACGCCAAGCGATGGACGTGTGTCTTCGTCGAGCTTGATGTCGTATGAACGGGTCTTCCCACAGGAGCCGACGAGTTCGGTTCCGAGGACCGCCTTGACCGTGTTATGCTTCTTCCTGAGCTCGTCAGCCAGGTCCTCGTGCTTGACCGGAGTGCTTTCCGCCATCTCTGATGTGGATGGCGAGGTGGTTGTCGTCGAAGATGTGTCCCACCGGGCGTGCCAGAATGTGTTGGCGTCAGAAACCCACCGGCGGGCAGCGACTGGCCAACACGGTAGAGCCGGGAATGACTAGGGCTGCGGCTGGCCCCGGTCCCTCGGAGCGACGGCCCGCAAAGCCTCCCGGTCGCGCGCCGATGCCTGGGTCGCAAGGGCGTGCCACCCGACCTATACCTGGTCGGGAAGGTGTGGATGATGCCTCGCTTAGTTTCCTGCAGGGGCACACACGTACACGTTAAATACGAGCCTCGATCGGCTCTCGGGTTGTCTCAGTAAATCGGCTCGGGGAGCCGATTCACCCATGATTCGTCCAAGGTGGCCGAATATATGGTGGTCCTGCTTGATCAACATAAAGCGTATGAGATCCACGACGATCTGGGGTTTTCACCGCATAATCGGATCATCCTACTCACGATTGGGCCTCGCGCTCACGCACGGTAAACGTAAGCCAGCCCTAAACAAGGCCTAAAAACCAACACTAGGTTGATCCTCGGAACGTCCTGTCTAGGGGCAGCAAACTACACCCTGCATGCCGCTGGATCCTCCAACCCTTTGTAAGGCCTAACTATTGCAGATATTAAACTAATCCTTGACGAATCAAGGATCGACCATAACGGATCAGATCTACTAAACACAGATCAGCGGGGTGCCGCCCTGCACCCATGATGAGGCACAAGGACGGCTAGACGCGCAAGGGTTGCACTACGCGAGCATATGATGCTAAGAACGATGCTAACCCTAACGCGTCTATGATAACTACGTTGCTCGCCATCAAAAACGCTTCGATACGAGCAACGCATGAACAACTAGGCAGGCTTGTGCTGCCTAGATCGCGAGATGCGATCTAGGCAGACATGATGCTTACCGGAGGAACCCTCGAGACGAAGGAGTTGGCGATGCGCCGAGATTGGTTTGTGTTGAACGTTGGTTGTTGTTTATTCCATAAACCCTAGATACATATTTATAGTCCAGGGGACTTTCTAATGTGGGCGTGCACCAAACCGTGCACGGGTAAAACTCTAACTTCTAAACTAAGATGCGATCTAATATGTTACAGATACATGGGCAGTTTAGCCCAACTTGGTAAACAAGGCCGATTCACGTATTTTCTTCCATGTATAATCTTCACGTCCATCTCGATCGCGGCCCACCTCTAGCTCGGTCAAATTCTGGTGATAACAGGCGCCTAGCTGACATGGCCGATGAAGAGGACGCGGTTGACATAGCCAATCTGCTGCGGGTGAGCATCCGAATATATCGGGTCCGTAATGTCGGGTCCGCGGCAGGCGAGCTCCCGAGTTTGGCGATTGTGCGACAGCGGACCGGTCGGCCGAACAGAGCAGGCAAAGTTTTTTTTTCAATCTGCAGTTATATTGCGGTGCAAAAACCTGATATTTTTGTATCCGACGGTAAATTTAGACGGGCGACCACGATGACGAGTGTGCGTTGGTGGGTCTGTGACGAATATGTGCACGGACGAGAATTGATCTTCTTTCCTTCTCCACTTGCTGATTTTTCAATGAGGCTTTTATCTCCACGTACACGCGTGTGTACAGCAGCGTGTTCCCTTCTTTTCTTGACTCCCTGGTGCCAGCTGCTTCATCTAAAACAGATTGAAAAAATATCCAGGCAGCGCATGCTTCGCCACGGAAAGGCACTGGGACAGTAGCAGGATGCACTTCGATTTGGCAGTGTAAGGAAGGCACATATTCCACGGAAAGAACTGCCGGCGGCACAGGACATTGCAAATCCATCGCCAAGACCAGAGAATTATGTATGCACGGTAAGTAGAGCTTGATCCTTTCTTTTTCTTTTCTTTGAATGAGCATCCTTGGTTATTCCAGTTGGAGCATTGATGTCTACTCACGCTTCTTTTCCTGTAGACAGTGTTGGGCCTCCAAGAGCAGAGGTTTGTAGAACAGCAGCAAGTTTTCCCTTAAGTGGATCACCCAAGGTTTATCGAACTCAGGGAGGAAGAGGTCAAAGATATCCCTCTCAAGCAACCCTGCAATCACGATACAAGAAGTCTCTTGTGTCCCCAACATACCTAATACACTTGTCAGATGTATAGGTGCACTAGTTCGGCGAAGAAATAGTGAAATACAAGTAGTATGGATGTATATTAGTGGTAATAGCAATCTGAATAAAATATGGCAGCGAGTAAACATGCAACAGAACAGTAAATAAACGGTGTTTGCAGTATTGGAAACAAGGCCTAGGGATCATACTTTCACTAGTGGAAACTCTCAATATTGATCGCATAATAAATAACTTCTTCTCATATGTGCTACATACACTCTTGTTTGATAATGAACACCATTCGTTGCGTAGGATTACACGAACCCTCAATGCCGGAGTCAACAAGCTCCACAACATTCGATATTCATGTTTAAGTAACCTTAGAGCATAATAGATCTTTGCAAAATAGACCGAGTACTAACATAGCATACACACCGTCACCTTTACACTATGAAGGGGGAATAAATCACATCAATACTATCATAGCGATAATCAACTCCATAACCTACAAGAGATTATGATCATAATCTACGACAAGAACTACACGATGCACACACTGTCACCATTACACCATGCAGGAGGAATAGACTACTTTAATAACATCACATGAGTAGCACATAGACTAGTAGCGATACAAAGCTCATCATATGGATCTCAATCATGTAAAGCAGCTCATGAGATCATTGTATTGGAGTACGAGAGAGAGATTAACCACATAGCTACGGTAGAGCCCTCAGCCCCGGGGAGAATTACTCCCTCCTCATCATGGGAGCAACGATGGCGGTGAAGATGGCGGTGGAGATGGCTTCCGGGGCAATTCCCGTCCCGGCGGCGTGCCGGAACGGAGACTTCGTCCCCGAATCTTGATTTCGCGATGGCGGCGGCTCTGGAAGGTTTTCTCGGGTTTCGTTGAACTGGGTCGAGGATTTAGGTCAGGGACGACTAAATAGGCGAAGAGGCGGAGTCGGAGGGGCCACAGGGGGCCCACACACTAGGGACCTTGGCCGCGCCGCCCTGTGGGGTGGGGCCCCCTGGCTCCCCTCTGGCCCTTCTTCGGTGCTCTGGAAGCTTCCGGGAATTTTAAGATCTTCGGTGTTGATTTCGTCCGATTCCGAGAATATTTCCTTACTAGGATTTCTGAAACCAAAAACAGCAGAAAACAGAATCGGCCCTTCGGCATCTCGTCAATAGGTTAGTTCCGGAAAACGCATAAATATGACGAAAGTATGCATAAAACATGTAGATATCATCAATAATGTGGCATGGAACATAAGAAATTATCGATACGTCGGAGACGTATCGGCATCCCCAAGCTTAGTTCCTGCTCGTCCCGAGCAGTGTAAACGATAACAAAGATAATTTCGGAGTGACATGCCATCATAACCTTGATCATACTATTGTAAACACATGTAATGAATGCAGCGATCAAAACAATGGTAAATGCCATGAGTAAACAAATGAATCATATAGCAAAGACTTTTCATGAATAGTACTTTCAAGACAAACATCAATAAGTCTTGCATAAGAGTTAACTCATAAAGCAATAATTTCTTAGTATAGGTATCGAAGCAACACACAGGAAGATTAAGTTTCAGCGGTTGCTTTCAACTTATAACATGTATATCTCATGGATATTGTCAACATAGAGTAATATAACAAATGCAATATGCAAGTATGTAGGAATCAATGCACAGCTTCACACAAGTGTTTGCTTCTTGAGGTGGAGAGAAATAGGTGAACCGACTCAACATAAAAGTAAAAGAATGGCCCTTCGCGAGAGGGAAGCATCGATTGCTATATTTGTGCTAGAGCTTTGATTTCGAAAACATCAAGAGAGTATAAAAGTAAAGTTTTGAGAGGTGTTTGTTGTTGTCAACGAATGGTAGTGGGCACTCTAACCTCCTTGCCAGACAAACCTTCAAAGAGCGGCTCCCATTTTATTTTTATTTTTGGGTGGCACTCCTTCCAACCTTTGCTTTCACAAACCATGGCTAACCGAATCCTCGGGTGCCGTCCAACAATCACATACCATGGAGGAGTGTCTATTTTTGTTAATTAATTTGGGACTGGGAATCCCATTGCCAGCTCCTTTTGCAAAAGTATTGGATAAGCGGATGAAGCCACTAGTCCATTGGTGAAAGTTGCCCAACAAGATTGAAAGATAAACACCACATACTTCCTCATGAGCTATAAAACATTGACACAAATAAGAGGTAATAACTTTTGAATTGTTTAAAGGTAGCACTCAAGCAATTTACTTTGGAATGGCGGAGAAATACCATGTAGTAGGTAGGTATGGTGGACACAAATGGCATAGTGGTTCGCTCAAGGATTTGGATGCATGAGAAGTATTCCCTCTCGATACAAGGCTTAGGCTAGCAAGGTTATTCGAAACAAACACAAGGATGAACCGGTGCATCAAAACTCACATAAAAGACATATTGTAAACATTATAAGACTTTACACCGTCTTCCTTGTTGTTCAACCCAATACTAGAAATTATCTAGACCTTAGAGAGACCAATTATGCAAACCAAATTTTAGCAAGCTCTATGTATTTCTTCATTAATAGGTGCAAAGTATATGATGCAAGAGCTTAAACATGAGCACAACAATTGCCAAGTATCAAATTATATATTCAAGACATTCTACCAATTACTACATGTAGCATTTCCCGTTTTCAACCATATAACAATTAACGAAGCAGTTTCAACCTTCGCCATGAACATTAAAAGCTAAGAACACATGTGTTCATACGAACCAGCGGAGCGTGTGTCTCTCCCACACAAGCATTTATTCAAACAAAAATAGAAACAAAAACAAACAGGCGCTCCAAGTAAATTACATAAGATGTGACCGAATAAAAATATAGTTTCAAGAGAAGAAACCTGATAAATTGTCGATGAAGAAGGGGATGCCTTGGGCATCCCCAAGCTTAGACGCTTGAGTCTTCTTGAAATATGCAGGGATGAACCACCGGGGCATCCCCAAGCTTAGACTTTTCACTCTTCTTGATCGTAGTATATCATCCTCCTCTCTTGACCCTTGAAAACTTCCTCCACACCAAACTCAAAACAACTCATTAGAGGGTTAGTGCATAATCAAAAACTCACATGTTCAGAGGTGACACAATCATTCTTAACACTTCTGGACATTGCACAAAGCTTCTGAAAGTTAATGGAACAAAGAAATCTATCCAACACAGAAAAAGAGGCAATGCGAAATAAAAGGCAGAATTTGTCAAAACAGAACAGTCCGTAAAGACGAATTTTAAAATGGCACCAGACTTGCTCAGATGAAAATGCTCATATTGAATGAAAGTTGCGTACATATCTGAGGATCACTCACGTAAATTGGCATAATTTTCTGAGTTACGTACAGAGAATTAGGCCCAGATTCGTGACAGCAAGAAATCTGTTTCTGTGCAGTAATCCAAATCTAGTATGAACCTTACTATCAAAGACTTTACTTGGCACAACAATGCAACAAAACTAAGATAAGGAGAGGTTGCTACAGTAGTAACAACTTCCAAGACACAAATACAAAATAAAAGTACTGTAGCAAAATAAACACATGGGTTATCTCCCAAAAAGTTCTTTCTTTATAGCCATTAAGATGGGCTCAGTAGTTTTAATGATGCACTCGCAAGAAATAAGTGTTGAGGCAAAAGAGATCATCAAGAAGCAAATTAAAAACACATTTAAGTCTAACCCACTTCCTATGCAAAGGAATCTTGTACACGAATGAATTCATGAAGAACAAAGTGACAAGCATAATAGGATAAAACACGAGTAACTTCAAGATTCTCAACATAAAGAGGGGAAACTTAATATTATTAAGATGCCTATAACCATGTTTCCCTCTCTCATAATAACTTTCAGTAGCATCATTGATTAAATCCACAATATACCCGTCACTTAAAACATTCTTATCATGGTTCATGTGCATAGAAGTATCATTAATTTTGGCATAAGAAGAGTTCTTCTCATTAATAGTAATTGGAGCAAAATTATTATCAAGAATTTGAACATGGTAAACAAGTTGCATACTAAGGGAATGGTTTTTGGCAAGCCCATCATAACTATGACAAGTTTCATAAGGATAATTGTAACATATGTCATATACATCTCTATAGCAATTATCTAAACCAGAATATGTAATATCATCATTTTCACTAAAAGTAGAGGTCTCAAATATAGGATCTTCAAGCACAACATCCCCAAGCTTAGAGCTTTCAATATCATCGTTTAAGGGGACATGAATAATGCTATCATCATTACTTTCATAATCAGTACCAAAGAGATTTCCAATATCAAAGGTAGTGTGCTCATCCAAATCATGATCACTAATATGGGTAAAGGGTATAGGAAGATCATTGTATTCAGATTCATTATCATAATAATCATTAGGAGCAACATACTTACGGTTACCTAGCGTTATCTCATTCACGCGGGGATATGCCGTTACCTCTTTCTTTTTATTCTCCTTCTTCTTCTTCTTCTTCTTCTTCTTATTCGTTCCCTTCTTCTTCTTCTTTTCCTTCTCCTCGTTCCCTTCTTTAGGGGGAAGAGGCTTGAAGGGTGGCTTGTCCGCATAACCTGATTTATTTTCAGAAACAATAGAAGAAACTTGGGAGGATCCTTCCTTTTCATTAATTAGTTGAAAACACACAGCGGTCCTATCATATTTTGGCAAGGTGTCATCTTCTAAAATATTTTGTATGTAAGTGTTTGTATGGCTATTATCAATGCAATAAGAAAAACACCCATGCAGGACATCATCAATATCAAGATCACTCATATGTAACAAAGAGATTTTTCTTGAGAGCTCTTCACACCACAAAAATAAAGTAAGTTCATCATGCTGATTAGGAGTAATTTCATCATCACAATACAAATTTGCAGCACTCATTGGGTTCAAATTATCATTGGAGGAGCATTGAAAATTAAAATGACCCACTTCATGGCAAACTTCACAAATAAAAGGATAGAGGGCACAAACTTTTTTACCAAGATCATCTAGAGTCCTAGCCCACTTTCTAGTTTTTTCATTAATATGGTGGATACAATATTCATCTTCGATTTGATTAATTCCACAAGGTCTATGCATTCCACAAAAATTAACATGCTTATAGGAAATAGCATTCTTAGGAGTTTGAGCATGCTTATTGCAATCATTAACAACAATTTCATTCTTCATGCAAGCCTCTTTAAAAGGTTCATGATACTTATCAAAATTCTTTTTAGGCAATTCAAAATGAGAAGCAAAGGCTTTATAAAGATTTGCAGCAACTTGAGAGTCAAGACCATAAGTAGCACTCATATCTCGAAATTTATCAGTATCCATAAAAGTTTCAATGCATTCATAATCATAATTTATACCTGACTCTTCACCTTCGTTGTTCTCCCAATCTTCAGCGTTCTTCTGATTCCGATTAAGAAGGTCCCATTTAAACTCTTCTTTATTGCGCGTGAATGAGCCAGAACAAGTAGTATCCAGCAAGGTTTTATCCTGAAAAGAAAGTCTTGCATAGAAATTATCAATGATAACATTACCAGGAAGCTCATGATTGGGGAATTTGAGAATTAAGGACTTCAATCTCTCCCATGCTTGGGCAATACTCTCTCCATCATGAGGCTAGAAATTATATATACGGTTTCGATCTTTGTGAATTTCACTTGGAGGATAGAACTTGGAATAAAATAGAGGCACAATATCCTTCCAATCAAGAGAGCGCCCGTCCTTCAGCAGTTTATACCAATGCGCCGCTTCACCGGATAGCGACATAACAAATAATTTCTTCCTAACTTCATCCATTGAAATACCTGCACACTTGAATAACCCGCATAATTCATGCAAAAACAGTAAATGATCTTCAGGATGAACAGTTCCATCCCCTTCATAGCGGTTATCCATAACACGTTCAATAATTTTCATGGGTATTTTATATGAAATACTTTCAGTAGGTGGTTTTAAAATATCACAAACATCATTAGAGTTATCGCATATGGGAGATAAAATATTATCAGAGCAAATTTTCTCCCCTAAAGATGGGAAGCTAAAAAGATCACAAAAACTAGCTTCCCCAAGCTTAGACTTCTCCATAGCATTAGCAGTAATTGCATTCATACTAATAACATTGCTACTAGCATGCAAATAAGGTTCCATAGGTTTTTAATTTTCGCATCAAACAATTCTAAATCAGGAAAAAGATTAAAAAGCTCACTAAATTTTTTGTTGTTTTCCATTATGCCTAACTAGTGAAAATAAAAACAAAAAACAAAAAGATGCAATTGCAGGATCTAAAGGAAATAGCTTCGAGTACTTACAACGGCGCCGGAAAATAGCTTAGTAGCCGAGATCCGGAGTGTGAGTACCTTTTACCTTTCCTCCCCGGCAACGGCACCAGAAAATAGCTTGATGTCTAATCACGCTTCTTTTCCTGTAGACAGTGTTGGGCCTCCAAGAGCAGAGGTTTGTAGAACAACAGCAAGTTTTCCCTTAAGTGGATCACCCAAGGTTTATCGA
Source organism: Lolium rigidum (assembly GCF_022539505.1). Classification (NCBI taxonomy): domain Eukaryota; kingdom Viridiplantae; phylum Streptophyta; class Magnoliopsida; order Poales; family Poaceae; genus Lolium; species Lolium rigidum. The sequence continues at coordinate 274,779,313 of NC_061510.1, forward strand.
ACTCAGGGAGGAAGAGGTCAAAGATATCCCTCTCAAGCAACCCCTGCAATCACGATACAAGAAGTCTCTTATGTCCCCAACACACCTAATACACTTGTCAGATGTATAGGTGCACTAGTTCGGCGAAGAAATAGTGAAATACAAGTAGTATGGATGTATATGAGTGGTAATAGCAATCTGAATAAAATATGGCAGCGAGTAAACATGCAACAGAACAGTAAATAAACGGTGTTTGCAGTATTGGAAACAATGCCTAGGGATCATACTTTCACTAGTGGAAACTCTCAATATTGATCGCATAATAAATAACTTCTTCTCATATGTGCTACATACACTCTTGTTTGATAATGAACACCATTCGTTGCGTAGGATTACACGAACCCTCAATGCCGGAGTTAACAAGCTCCACAACATTCGATATTCATGTTTAAGTAACCTTAGAGCATAATAGATCTTTGAAAAATAGACCGAGTACTAACATAGCATACACACTCGTCACCTTTACACTATGAAGGGGGAATAAATCACATCAATACTATCATAGCGATAATCAACTCCATAACCTACAAGAGATTATGATCATAATCTACGACAAGAACTACACGATGCACACACTCGTCACCATTACACCATGCAGGAGGAATAGACTACTTTAATAACATCACATGAGTAGCACATAGACTAGTAGCGATACAAAGCTCATCATATGGATCTCAATCATGTAAAGCAGCTCATGAGATCATTGTATTGGAGTAGAGAGAGAGAGATTAACCACATAGCTACGGTAGAGCCCTCAGCCCCAGGGGAGAATTACTCCCTCCTCATCATGGGAGCAGCGATGGCAGTGAAGATGGCGGTGGAGATGGCTTCCGGGGGCAATTCCCCGTCCCGGCGGCGTGCCGGAACGAGACTTCTGTCCCCCGAATCTTGATTTCGCGATGGCGGCGGCTCTGGAAGGTTTTCTCGGGTTTCGTCGAACTGGGTCGAGGATTTAGGTCAGGGACGACTAAATAGGCGAAGAGGCGGAGTCGGAGGGGCCACAGGGGGCCCACACACTAGGGGGGCGCGCCCCCCCCCCCCCTTGGCCGCGCCGCCCTGTGGGGTGGGGGCCCCCTAGCTCCACTCTGGCCCTTCTTCGGTGCTCTGGAAGCTTCCGGGAATTTTAAGATCTTCGGTGTTGATTTCGTCCGATTCCGAGAATATTTCCTTACTAGGATTTCTGAAACCAAAAACAGCAGAAAACAGCAACTGGCCCTTCGGCATCTCGTCAATAGGTTAGTTCCGGAAAACTCATAAATATGACAGAAAGTATGCATAAAACATGTAGATATCATCAATAATGTGGCATGGAACATAAGAAATTATCGATACGTCGGAGACGTATCAAGCATGTTTCCAGTTGGATCGGAGACAGTTTTCTTTTGCCCTTCTTTTCTTTTGGTAGCTTCCGCTCGAGACTGCCTTTGCAGAGATCATAACGTGATGAAGTAGATGACGAAACGCCAGATCCGACGAAACGCCAGATCTGATCTGCCAAATTGAACTACACTGTTCGCCAGATGCAATCTGGATGATGTTGATGATGAACTTGACGGATCCCACCGGATGACGAAATCCAGCGTCGCGCTTCCCACAGACGGCGCCAATTGACGAGGCGGTTCCTCGGCAATGCCCACCATGAGGGGCTTGGGTTTTAGAGAAAGGCGACGACGGAAGTTCCGGGAGCGAGGCGGTACACGACGTACCCAGGTTCACGCCCCGCGGTGGAGGGTCGCTACGTCCTGCTAGCAATCCACTATATGAATATATGTATACAGGGGGCCGCCATAGGCGGAGTTGTTGGATCTAGTCTAGTTCTAATCCGCGGGTTGCGGTGTCTAGGCGTGTTGCCTCTAAAATTATGTTTCTGATTATGTGTGTCCTAAGGGGTGCCCCTGCATGGCTTTATATATCAGCCAAGCTAGGGTTTACAAGAGTCCTAGTAGGATTCATATTGGAGTCTTCTTTCCTTGTAATCCAAGTTGAGGCGCGTGCAGGTCCAGCTTGTTGAGTCCTTGTGTTGGTCCAGCTTCATAGTTTGCACCAGGTATGGCAATGTCGAGTACCCGAAGGGTTATGCCCACATCACTAGTCATAGTGGTAAGTATCATGTATTAGTATCATGAATATGATACTACTACATGATACAATTTTCATAGTGCGTAGTATCATGGAGTAGTATTATAGTCATGCTATATTGAATCTCAATGCAAATTTATGTACAAAATTTGTTTAGCATTAACTTTTCTCGTTGTTTGCACAATGATACAATATCTACCTATGTTACTCTAATCTCCTCTCTCCTACTTAATTAGCTGCCACATCAGTAGTTTTGTGGAACCAATATGCATGATAACCTATGATACTAGCACTATGACTAGCCTCAGAAACCATCGTCCATCAAGAATTGATGTACATACAACAACTCAACAAGAGGTTACTTCAGATTAACTCCACATGCAGAAATCAGGAGTATCTCCACGGAAAAATAAATCAAGAGTAGAGTACAGCAGATCGAGAGAGTAGTGAAGAGGAAAAATCTGGCACGCAACGCGTCGGCCGCCTCAATCCTCATCGGCCAGATGACCTCCTCGCGCTTGGCGACCGTAGCATCTTCCTCGCGCTCGATGACGACAACATCTTTCTCAGGCTCGACGGCAGCGGACTCCACACTCCCCTGTCCGCGATGCTCTCTCGCCGCGTGCTCGTCACCGGCGGCAAACTCCTCCATGGTCAGCGTTGCTCGTCACCGGCGGCAGCATCCGAGGCTCCGCGCGGGCGCTACTACTCCAGAGAGAAGAGAGAGAGATAATGACAGTGGTGGAGAGCAACAGGTGGGACGGTGGGAGGGATAAAACTGCAAAGGGATAAGATGTGAGCGGTTCTTAAGGGGCGTGATGCGCTTTTAACACCCGCAGCACGGGAGCGTTAGCGATGCGACACCGTTCGGTAGATTTTCCCTAGGGAAAATGTTTTGGATCCGGCGACCGATTGTGCGCCAACGATCGGTCGTCTTGCTCGCTCCCACGTCGTCTTACATGGGCTTGCTTTTTCGGCCTAACAATGGTTTCGCTGCAAAACACACGAGTGAGATGATGAACTATTGTTGTAAACAACCAGTAATTTTGTAGGATTTGTTGTTAACAATTGTTGTAAAGATACAACATTTTTTATTTTTTTGTTGATGCTAATAACCAAGTGATTTTTTATTTGTTGTAACCATTTGTGACTTTAGATAAAATAGTAGGTAATTTTTGTTGTAATTCAATCTGTAGCATATTATTTGTTGCTTGACCACTTTGCACTTTTTGCAAACATACATATTTTGTTGTAATAGACTACGACTTTTGATAGAACCTGTTGGGGACTTTTGTTGCAAATAAATATGGAGCAAAAAAAGTATCTGTTTAACCACTTTATTGTAATTTTACATTTTTATAAATGCTCAATCATTTTTGTTGTAATGGTATATTTTTTTGTATACCGGGTGATTATTTTTGTTGTAATACCCTCAGTCCTAGAGATAAATCAGCACGGTGGCATATTTGTTGTAAATATCGGGAAAGACATGGCCTAAAAGGTACACCCCTTCCGTATTAGCTAAAGAAGTTAGGACCGCGGGTTGATTTCTCAAAAAATGAGGACCAGAATGCAAAACTATATCGTGGCTTATGCTGATCGTTAGATCACGATCGGACGGCGCGGACTGCAACCGATTTTCATGCTCAGATCCGCCGACCGACGGCCAATGCTTCCCTTTCCCTAATAGGGATGCTTCGTTCCGCTAGGTTGGACTGTTGTTGCACGGCCTACGTGGCAGGAGATATATCATCAACCACAAGGATGTTGTGCAAAATGCGTACCATGCCGATCGACGCCGTATACATGTGCTCATCCATGCTTTGTTTTTTCTTGTTAGTTGTGTGTCCGTATTGTACAAAGATTTCGTATGAATTCTCTTGTTGTGCCATATATTTGCGATGGTTTATGTCAATGAAAAACACGTTCATCAGAGAATGAATTGCTGACTATACAGTTTCACGTTTTGTGGATCCGCTAATTAGGACATGAGTAATGGTGGCATATGCTTGTCGCTGCCTCACGAATTCCACCTAGGTTCGGTAGTCTGAAACAACAACTTAAACTGAAATCTACGCAACGCTAAAAGTTGAAGCCAACATACAGTGGGTTCCATGGTTCAGATTTATAATCATAAAGCATCATGGGATGCTCTTTACCTCTGCCTTCACCATGCCCTCCTTCTACCTTTTTCATCTTTTTCCTTCTTCTTCTAGCTTTCTCTGCCAAGGATCATGCCTCCCCTGCAAGAGACTACTTGGTCTGCAGGGCAGCAAGTAGCAGGTTCGGCTCTGACATCCGAGCCTAATGGCCTGCAGGGCAGCGACTTCAAGCTAGGCGTTGGCCATGCCGGCCTTACTCGTTCCGTAGTTTCGCACCTAAGGGCATCTCCAACGCGGCGACCCATCCCGCGCCCGCATGTCCGGATGGGTCGAGCAGGACAAAAAACCGGCCCAACGCGGCGACGCACCGCAAATTCGGATGGCCGCGGCGTCCGGAACGACGCAAACCCGGCCCAAATCTGGGCCGGATTTGCGTGGCCGCGGATGGCACGCGGCGTCCTCGCGTGTCCGCCTGGTCCGCGTGGCTGGCCCAGCTGTCGGTGCCCCAGTCCTATTAAATGTGGACTAGGGGAGGGGGACTGTCCCTATCCAGTCCCCACTCTCCACTCCGGCCACACCCACGCGTGGGCTAGAGCTTCCGCGCCGCCATGGCCCCGAAGCGCGAGTTCGAGCCAGCCGCCAACGACCACGAGGTCGGCAGCAGCCGGCAAGTCGCGCCGCCGGCGTTCGCAATGGGGCCGCCGGCGCCTCCCAGACGCGACCGGATCTACGTCACCGTAGCGGTGGCGCAGATGTTCTGGGACGCCGGCGTCCCAATGCCGTGGGTGGACGTGCACCTCCCCACGGCCGGCACCCGAGCCCAAATCGGGTTCCGGTGCCGCCCATCCCGGGCTCCGGCCGCGCCCGCTACGCCGAGATCCGGAGGCGCCGCGCTCAGCTACCGGCGGACCTCCAGCAGGACCCCGCGTAGGGCGACGCAAGTCCCAACTGGGACTTGTGGTTCGAGGTGGAGCACGATGCGCGTCGACGCACGTGCTTCACATCAGCGACGGCGCGGCCTCGCGCGCAGCCGCGCACACCTGCTAGGCGGGGTGGCCGCCGCCCCGGCGGCCTCTACATCAACGAGCCCGCGCCCCAGCCCCAGCCCCAGCCCCAGGAGGAGGAGGACGACCCGGAGCTGCAGGCGGCGCTCGCGGCGTCCCGCGAACAGCGGGACCTCGACGAGCTGGCCAAATGGCCGCACCTCGCCGAGACGCTGCGCACCTCCGCGCTGGAGGAGGCGGCCAGGAAGGCCCAGAAGGACGCCCAGGCGGAGGCGTGGTCCTTCCTGGAGATGGCGCGCCGGTAGGAGGAGGCCACGCGCCAGGCGGCGTTCCGGGAGGAGGAGGAGCGCCGGGCCGCGCTCCGGCTAGAGGCGGAGCTGCAGGCCGCAGCGGAGGAGCAGCTCCGGAAGGAGTCCGGGCGGAGGGCACGGTTGCGCAGGCCGGTGAGCCCTCCGGACCCGCACTCCGCCTGGGAAAGAGCGCAGTGGTCGCCCTGGCCGGAGTCCCCGGCGCCCTCCAGCGTTTCGAGCCGGAACAGCGCGTCGCCGCCGGGGGGCGTCGTCCTCATCGACGGCGACGACGACGAGTACTACTGGGAGTAGTACTGCTGCCGGCGGCCACCGTGCGAGCAAACCTGGCTAGGGTTTGCTTTTTTTTTTTAGTTTAAAGCCCACATAGGGCTTTCTTTTGTGTAAAAATTGCCCAAAATAGGGCTAAGTTTAATTAACCACTAGTTTGATGTTATTTTTGGCTGTTTTCCTTTTTTATTTTTATTTTTGTTTTTTTAATTATATATGCGGTGCGTCTGCGCGTTGGACGCAGCATGCGACCCAAACGGACACGCGGACACGGGCCGCTGTCCGGGTGTCCGTTCGGCCACTCAAACGACCTAAAACGGACGATCCAGCGTGTCTGTTTGGGTCGCTCGGTTGGAGATGCGCTAAGGTAGGAGTGCTCCATCGTTTTCGATCCGCACAACCCATACGTGCGGGGCAGCTCTGCTCGCTCTAGCAGTAGAGTGCGGAGCTGGAGTGTTGCCGAACGGGGCCAAAAATGAAGAAAGGTACACATGATAGAATAGTAAGTTATCACTCGATGCAATCGATTTGATATAGTGAACCTTAACGTAGGTAGCAAACAGTTAATAATAGTGCAACAATCACTCCGTATGCAATGGTGATTCTCTAGCGAAGCTACTAGTAATTTAAAGTCACTGACATGGGGGCCAACTAGACATGCATGGAACCCACGTGTCAGCGACTCCACGTCAACGAACCGTAAGGCACACGAGTCGTGCCCTTTCATCTGGACCACAAAGTGCATCGGTACTTCACATTCGGTTCAAACTCAGGTTACTTGTCGACAAGATACACTTTTTTCTAATCCTAGCTGACTTATTGAGACCGCTGCACCAACATCGTGCAGAATACTACACTGAATTTTCTCTCGTGCAATGTTTGGTATATTCCTGGCACCTTCCATTTCTACACAAACTGAGCACCTCACTAGATGAGGGATGAGATGGTGGCAGAAAAAGAATGATCCACTTGTTTCTAGCTTGCTGGGGCTCGGTGCTTAGAGAGGAAAGAGATAGTAGAAGAAGAGAATGATTCTGTTCAAAAGGGAACGGGTGTACTGAAAGACCGTCCCCGCGTCGCTCCTAGGGGGCGGCTCGGGCGACCCAAACCCTAGCTCAGCCGCCACCCCTCCTCCCCCTCCACCTCCTCTCGCTGCCGCCGGAGGACGTCGTCGGGCGAAGGCCACGCGGCTGATGGAGCGGCGTGGCGACCCTGGATGGCGCGGCGTTTCCAGCGGAGTTGGGCGCCGGGGCGGCGGCCCCGGGATCCTCGGCAATGCGGCGGCCGCGGCGGCCGCGTGGGCGGCGCGACAGCCGGTCCTGGGAGCTCATGTCTGCGGGCATCGGCGTTCGTCCTCGAGCCCCGTTTCGGTGTTGGTCGGCCCCCTCTATGTGGCGTTCCGGCGGCGCCCAGGGTGCTCTTCGGCGGTGTTCCGTCGGCAGCAGGCTGTGCAGCCCGGCCTCTCATCTCCGCAAGGTGCGGTGGGTGGCGGTCATGCTCGCGGAGCTTTCCGTTCTTGTTTGGTGGTGGTGGTTGTTACGCAGCGGCGGTGCACGAGGTGGAGGATGGTGGTGGTTGTGGTCTTCGATCCTGCCCGCGGTGATAGCTGTTCGGGTTCGCTCTGGTTGCTTCGGCAACTATCTCGTGGGCAGTGGTGATGATCTATACGGCGCCTTTCGTCGCAGCGACGGAGAGCCTAGGTGTGGCGGTGTGCAGGATGCCTGGTCCAGCTGACCAGTCCGATGGCTTCGACGGCGGACGTCACGGTCTATTCCTGGCGGTCTATGTGCGGGATGGTGATGGTGGTCTGGCCGGCCCTTTGCGGCGGGTGTGAGGTTACGACTCTCTGCCAGGCGAAAGTCTTGTTCTGGCTGCGGCTGGAACCGACGGCGGCGGCGCCTTTTTTGGCGTCGTGTCCTCCTTGGAGGCGTCGTCGTGGTGGTGCTCTTGCGCCTCCGCACAGTTTCTCCAGGAGAAACCCTGACCCCTCGTGGGATCGGGCGAGGGTGACACTTTCTTGTGTCGTTTGGCCTGCTGGTGTCCTTGCCTTGGATGCTCCATCGGCCAGAGGGGTCTGTGGAGCTAGTTGGTTGGTGGCGTCTGACAAAGGATTAATTTGTCAATGCCTACAGATCATAGACTGGGGTTTTGTTAGAAGTAGAGGGCAAGTAGATCTCGAAGGTTTCAGCCGAAAAGTACTCGACGATTGTGAAAACTAGGGTTCTGTTGACAATAGATTCGATCCTTTCTTCGTCCCTCGACTCCCCCTTATATAGAGGGTGGAGCCGAGGGTTTCGTAATACACAAGTTACAGAGTTCGGGAGGGTTTCATACTCAACCCGTAAGATTACAAATCTCTATCTTTCCTAATACAAACTATCTTTCCTTAATACTAAATGAGCTTCCAAGTCTTCTTATTCTTCGGGTCCTGGGCCTTTAGTAAACCCCGGGCACCATCTTTGGCAGGCCCATTGGGGATGCCTATGTCAGCGTCGACGAGCTGTTTGGCTTCCTCGACTTGGCGGTCAGGCGAACACGACTTCGGTTTCGGTGTGCTCCGGGTGAAAACCCTGGACCGGCTTCGGCCGATGCCGGTGATGGCGGCTCTCTCGGTCGTCACTCCCCTCGTTGGAGGCATCTCTGTGGAGGCCCTTCACTGCAAGTGCTGTTGTTCGTTTTGTCTGTCTTGTCGGTTTCGTCCTCGGCCTGTCTTCGGCTAGGTGGTGGGCGGCCCCGGGGGTCGGCGTGGATGTCGGAGCGGCAGCTCCGTGTTTTGCCTCCGCCTTGTTGTGTTTTGAGGTGTTTTTGGGTGTCGGGGAAATATGTAAAAACCCCAAACACTATCTCCTCACTTTTCTTCCTCTCCCTGGCTCTCCACACTCACGTGCGTCAAAACCCTAGTTCGGCCGCGGCTTCGCGCCGCCACTGCCGGCCACCCCGACTCGGGCGCAGGTGCAGGTGGACGCGGGCGTTCGCAGGCCCGCTTCGTCCGTGCCGCGTAAAACCTCTTGGCGGCGTTGCGGAAAAACTGCACAAACTAAGTGGGTTTCGCGGACATGTCCTGCAGTTTCCGCTAGCGCCGCATAGCCTGCGAAATGGAGCAGAAATCCTGCCGCTCATCTTCCTCGCTCCGGTCGCCTCGCTCGCTCCGCCCCTCTCCGCTGCTCTCGCTCGCCACACGCCGCCGCTTCCTCCACGATGCGATGGCGCCGCCTCGTTCTCCCGCCGTCTAGATCCCCGCGGGTGCTGCCAACTACGAGATCTACGTTCAGCGCTGCGCGATATGCTCTCCGACGGCGAGAAGCAGCTCCAGGCCACCTCCGTCCTCCGGTGACCTCATCCACGGCCTTGTCCGCGACGCCGGCCAGTAGACCATGCGTCCAGGCACTTCTCCACAGCGCCTCCGACGACTTCGTCTTCCTCCCCTTCTAGTACCAGAAGCAGAGCAACAGAGAGAGCCAAGGGGATGGGTGCCGCAGCCTCATCTTCTTCTTCCCTGAGGTGACTTGAGGTGCCGCAGTCAAGAGGCTCGCTCGGCAGCCAACTCTTGATTGCCGGCCAAAGTCGATTCTTGCTGGCCATGGCTATCGGAGCTGTGCTCTCCTCGAGCAGAGAATTTGCCGCTCCCATATCCTCCTCCTCACCAGCAGGTAATCTTCACCCAATGCCTGAATAATTTCCACTAAAGGCCCCCTGTATTCAATGTTGCAAGTTGGGGTCTTGTCGGCATTCCATTTAGCCTCAGCTGTTGTATCAGTATTTACTCTTGTAGTGTTATTCATCAATATGCCTGAATGTTTTGGTGGCTGAAATGTGTTTTGGTTGAGTCAATATAGGTTTGTTTAGGTCTGTACATTACTCAAATAGTCAAATTTAGTTGCTTCTCTTACTGAACTTTATTCAAATTTAGTTCCTTCTCTTACTGAACTTTATTCAAATTTAGTTGCTAAAAGGAGACAAGTTGGCTGCGGCTTAATTAGCCTGCAGTTTCTCACGTGTATAATTAGTGGATATGTTCTGATCTCTAGTGTTTCTCTATGCATACCAAGAGTAGTTCCAACCATCCTACTCCGGTAGCTGGTAGTGGATGAGCTGATGATGTTCAGCTTTGTCTTTTGCTGAATTTATAGCCGAGAGGAACCGAGGAAGGATATAGTGATGGTGAAGTGGCATTGTTTGGTCGATGCCGGATCCAGTAGTGGTACCATCAAACCATTAGCTTGCTCACATATCATCTGTCAGTGTGGTAAGCTGGTGAGGGACAAGGCCATGATCAATTCTGCGTTTCGGACAGTGTCCTTTTGTTTGATTTATTTGGTCAAGCCGGAGACGATTGTGAGGACGGATCTCCTGCGCGCCGCCATCTCTTCACCAGGCACGAAGCCCCTGCGTGTGGTCGAGGCGGCCAGAGCTGCAGCTGGATACAGTAAGGTGAAGCTTCAAACTTGGCCTCTTTACAGCTCCAGTTCATGCATATATGTGTTTGGTTATCTTTGAAATGCAGAAAAAATTAAGAACATCAATACTCTGGAATTGAGTTTCACCAGGTTCATCATCATATGCTGGAATTGAGTTGAGATCAAGTACCCTCCCCTTGAACTAATAGTTTCTCGTAGCTCCAGCACTACCCAAGCCACGGCTGACGACAGCGAAATTCACTGGACATGGTACAGTTTACTGAAGAAGCACTAATCCCACTCTCTCTCTCTTTGTGTCTGTTTTCGACAATGATACTGAACCTTTTCAGGTATTGGTCATTTGCATGTGGATTCAGGTTTAGGTACTGGAACATTTTCAGTGAACTGTAGGAGGGTGGGCAGAGGGCGCACTCACCGGTGCTCTGGCATCTTGCTCTACGAGGAAGAGGGCTCGACGTCGGGGATAGGAACCTGGCCACGGTGGCGAGGCAAGGCTGGCCGGCCGTGACGGAGAGGCAAGGCCCAAACACGATGAGAACTTTCTTCCGCGGTGGCGGACGGTGATGGAGTTGCTAGGTGGCGGTGCGCGTCTGCTGCAGTCCGGCGTCAGGGCGAGGGAAGCACTCCATCGACAGACAGACCAGACGATCGACGGCGACAAAATTACGTATTTGAAATTTGATTTCAACCCAGATTTGAAACAATCATGTATTAGGTGTTTTTTTTTGCAAAAGTGAAAATGAACGGAGGGAGTAGGACCTAAGCTGTAGACACAGGGCTACGCTAATTCGCCTGTCTGGTCACCCATGAGTTACACTTACAAGCTAATTTAACGATCCTCCTAATTAAATTAGAGGGAGAAGCAGCCCATGCTGCCGGAGCGGAGCACCAGCATCTCTGTCGTGCAAAACCTGCTGGGCTCTGCAGGCAATCAGGTGTAGCGCACGCAGGGACCTGCAACGCCCGCGTTTTTAATTAGCGGCTGATGCAGGTAGTGCGGGCCAATCCGTGGACATGTCCACTTGCACTCTGAACCCCGAGGTCCGCCTTGACGCCTGGAAGATCCTACTTGGCGTCCTGCGTCTCCTCCCAGACGCACGCAGGCCAAGAAACTCGAGCACGAGCCAATCGAGACCTCCATCACCGCCTCCGGTTGCAGTCGTCGCGGTCTACTCCGGCCTCCTCCAACTTCCCCGACACCTTGATCACGCTCCTGGTGAGCTTCTGGTTCGCTCGGACCTATCCACGGTCTCCCTCGCGTTCTGTAACGTCGTCCCACCGTGCCACTCCATCCGTCGCTGATCGGCCACCTCACCATCGTCTCTCCAGCGAACAACTGCCAGCAGCGCCGCCTCCATATCGCTCCACCTGCTCGTCAGCGTCGAACGAGCCCTCTCGCGCTGCCGTGCACGGCCTCCAACATCATGTTCGTGGAGCTACCGTATAGTGTTTCAGTTTGAAGCTACAACGAGCAAGATAAAGTCGGCTCTTTCAGTTTTGATAACCTGTTAAATAAAACAACTCCTCCCAAATGGCTGGAGGTAGTTTCTGCTTAAGTGGCGTCCATGTCTGATTCATGTACGTACACGTCTTTGAACTGAACGTTACATTGAAGTTCTTTTACTCCCGGTAGAGAACCAATCTAACTAGCTGAATGCATCCAGTACTTGCATACTTATCTCTACTGCAAGTCCCTTCCTTATTATGCAAATACTTGACAAACTAAGACCTTTCAATTCGAAATCAACATCCAGCAGAGAGGTGTTAGTGCTCATATTACTGCTTGTCCTTTAGTTGCTATGTTCAGATTTCATAGAAGAAGAGTTAGAGCGCAAGAAACTATCAGTTTGGTTAGGCGTTTAAAATAGTTGTTCTATACATGTGTTCAGGATAAAAACTACAGTACTGAAGATCTAAACTCAGTGGTGCCTAAGAAAATTCGTGAGATCTTTTCAGGGAGTTTAAGAAACTAATTTCGTATTCTGTTTTTTTTTTCCGTTTTCAGAAAATACCGAAACTTGTAAAAATCATAACTAATTTATTTAAAATAAAAAAATGTATAATATCACAAAATGTTCAGAAAATGAGATCTACATTTTGATATCAAAATCTTGCATATTTGAACAACTTCAATTAACACTTATGTTAGAACAATCAAATTCCACTATAGAAAAGTCATGGGTTTATTGAAATGCGGTGTTTTATGCATTCGGCCCCATTTAAATTGATGAACATGTATTAGGGTTGGTTTTAGTACCTAAATAACCTGTCATGTTATCGTACTTGTATACGCATTGCATTGATAGCAGGTGTTGATTGCTGTTTCACCTTTCCAACATTTGCTTCTTCGCGATCGAAAGAGCACGTGCCCGAGGCAATGAAGATCGACAACAACGCGTCAATACTTGTCCATCGACAAAAACATCAAGTAGAAGATCCCCAAAGATTCATATTTCTTTATCAATGACAAAGGCACGCATAGCCACGTTCATATATGGTTTCGAAATGCTTTTACTTCTGGTTCCTACATATTGCGTACGATTCCAATATGTTTTATCGGCAGATATAGTTATCCTATGTGTTTCCTTTACCATCCTTGTAGCCTAAATTACCTGATCTACTGCTCCTAGCAAAACTAGGTTTGAAATTATGTGCACCTCTAGAACCGTCATATCGAATATGCTTAGCCTGCTTAGTTGATAAATTATGATTCATCCGGATGATGAACCAGAACTGCGAATGAACCTAGTATGACATGATGATGTGGTAAGATCAATGCTGATGTTAAACATGCTTAAAGGCTTGGATGGGCCGCCACATGGGGATGTGGTGATTTGACTCGTTCTCGCCGACACTAGGACCTGAGGTTCTCATCTCTTGAACCGAGACGGAGCGTACAAACACACGGGGCCCATGGGAACCCCTTGGCCCGAACTTTCCTAGCATATTCATGAGTCACATAGTTTGCGAGTTCCAGTTGGCATCTACGTGGCGAAGGTGTGGAAAAGTTTTAAAAGGTGCATCATACAGGACGTGGCCGGGGTGAAGGATGTCCGAGGCATTGAACTAGACCCCCTACAAACAATAACCGGGACCGCCTCGGATAATGGCTACCTACGATGACGGAGTTCCCCAGTTAGGATGACTCATGGATTAGGCGAAGCAAGGGAAATGTTTCAGTCGACCAGCCTCTGCCGGCACACCAAGGAAGTGTGCATCTTATGGTGTTAAGAGTCATTCGGCGCGTGTGGGTAAAGTTGTACGCCCCTGCAGGGTTAAATATTTTTGAAAAGCCGTGTCCACGGTTACAGACGACTTGGGGACGGACGTGTTGATCATAGAGAACTTTAACCTAATCTTAAACTTGGAATCAATGTGTGAATAAGGATTCCTCCTCGGGGTATCGAGGGGGTGCTCCTAGTTGATAGGTTCAACTGATGATGAAGATTTCTGTGGATTCAATATGATGATCTATAGCTAGTGATATCGCTCTCTTATCCCCTTTTAAATGATCTGAGTAGACAAGCTTCTTATCCCCCTTGTTTTACAAAGGAAAATTGACTTTGCGGTAAATAAGATCTACAGAAAGCCTCACATACCAGCTTTGCAAACAAGTTGTATTAAGTCTTTGCTAAGTCTCTGTATTCAGCTTGTCATGCTTTTCTTCCAGACGAAGTCGCTCCAACAAATGGTGGTTTCTAGGTCGACATCGACGAGTAGCTTGGGGTTCACAGGTGGTAGCCTCGAATCTACGGGCTGGGATGTCTCCGTTAAGCTCCTGGCCTCTTTGGCCTTTTGCTATGTCGCTATGCAGAATAGGATAACATCGCTTTCGTTGATTAATGTAATGTTAGGTCAATGAACTCTGCTTGTAATGCTTTGTTTTTTGCTCAGTTATGAGTTTGTATTACTTTTTCGAGTCGTAGAGTCACTGTTGTGTTGCCGATTCTCACATTGTAGTCTCTCGAGCTCTAGGTTAGGCTTATGCCAGATGGAGATCTGGATTTTTCTCACCTACGATCCCGGGGGACCCCACATCATGTCCCCTACCTATAGGGCTACTATTGCAGGGGTTAGGGCGCCATAGCTAGACCGGGTTCTGGATCGGCAATTCTGGGGTGGAGAAGGCAAGGGTTGGGGTTTACTAGTGGTTACTCAGCTCTTTTATATCTCTATGGAATTACTTTCAGTGGTTGGTTGGATTTAACCGTTTCCCTTAAGCCCGCATATCCGAAACATAGATTCCGGGATGCCCATTTTCACTCTTTATAAAGGGAAAGCTGTTGGGCACTTAGGGTTTCTCTACGTCAAACTACTGTTGCCACCTCATTTAAACCATTATTTGGATCAAGCTTCATAGTTCCGAAAAGGTACACAAGAATGGTTGTGCTATTAAATTCCTTCTAAAATACAATTTGTAAATCAATTCGAATAGACTCATCCATCCATCCAATAGAGACGAACTAGTATGCATCTATTATTTTTGGTATATTCATATAGATGTTTCTTCCTATCCGTTGGGTAGAGTGATATATTATGCAATATTTCCTAGCTATATAATCATAGATGCATGCTGACTATAAATCGATTATTTCTAGTTGATTCATCCATCCATCTAATAGGGGTGAACTAGTATGCATCGATTATTTTCGGTAGATTCATCCATCCATCCCCTAGTTGCTTATTTGTATCAACTCTTTTTGGTGGATTTGTTGATTCATTCAACAAGAATGAACTAGTATATATGTATCAATTCGTTTTGGATGATTCATTTACGTGTTTATTTATATCAGTTCGAAAGTGTGTGTTCTATTATATTGTTTAATAGGGTGGTGCTTGACCATAGATGGATACTGCGGATCCATCAGGAAGCACATCTTCGTTGGACAGGGCTCTTCCGAAGGTGGTGGCAAAGAAGGCACGGTACTACACGAATATTTATATGTGTTTCGAAATTATCTTTTTTAATAAATAATAGATAATTAATATCTACCTGGATGTATGTAGAAGTTGAGAGTTAAGGAGGATGAGGTTCAAGAGGTTGACCAGGAGGAGAAAGAAGATTCGGACCAGGAAAGCGATTTTGATGTTGATCCGTACGGTGGAAGTCCAAGAAATTTTCCCGGTGATGCAGATGATAAGGGTAAATATTACAAAGACGAAAAAGACGATGATAATGAAGATGACGATCCTCTGTTGAGATAACCTGATGCTGATCCCAAATCCGCAAAGAGAGAATATGTCTCCCGTATAATCATTTAGCACCTAAGGGTGACATATGGTGTTCAAAAGAATATGATTCTAAAAGCCATTGATACCCCGAACTTACGGCCAACGAGTTATGTGGTTACGTGTGTCCTCTTCAGCAAGCTGCAGGGTGCCTGGTGGTGCATTGTACATTCTCATCAGAATGGCGACGAGGGTTATGTTTACATGAAAATGCACAACCAAGATCTGATGAGGTCACTTGCAAAGATTTATGAGTGGGATGGAGCACATGTTCTCTTCTGCATGGTGCACACCATCTTAGCGATTATTTGACATACTCCATGTATGAACACCATGCGGTTAAGTTATATACAGGATCATTAGATTGCAGTATTATCCTTAGGAAAAATAAGTTCAGTTTATTTGCTATGTCGAAAAAATGTTTCAAATTCTTAATGCGTACAGACAGATATAGATTTGTTAAGTTGAATCTGTTTGTTTTATTTTTTAAACTATTTGTGTTATGTATAGATAATGTATTTCGAGTGCTTTATTTTGTATTTGAAAAATTATATTGTGTGAAGGTCGAATCTATTTTCCACAAAAAAGTATGCCCTAGAAACTATTTATTAATGTTTTACATGAGCACATTCAACTTTCTATTACAATATAGCAATGACATGTGTGTCCATATCAAGTCTTGTTTGCAACAAGTCGACGACGAAGCTCTCCAAGCGCCAAGATGGGGTATATGTTGCGGTAGTTCGCATAGTTAAAGTAGAATGATGAGTTAAAGCATCCAATATGCTCCTGAAATAAAACATGGAAAACGATAAGATGAAATTAATTGATTACTCTAGATGATTATTTAACCACGCAGTAGCTTCAAAATTTAGGACGGTAGCACTCACACTATAATCTCCTACGTTGATCGGAATTCTATTCAACACCACATACAATTTCGAAAACTTAATAATCAAATAGTTACGAGACAAATTTTATGCCTTGATGATATATCGTAGAAGGAATTATTGTATTATTTTAAACATCCATGAACTTCATAGGAAGAAAATAGATCTGGTGTTGTTTAAAATTTATTACATGGTATATGATAAAGTGAAGTGACCTTATTTGCAACATACTTCGCATATGAAAGGATTTATACTTGAGTGGTGTGAATGCATTACACAATTTATCCAAGGGGGTTGTGTGGGAATAAAGGTCAATGATGATATTGGCCATTATTCTCTGACTAGAAAAGGTTCGAGACAAGATATTTGCTGCCTCCTATGGTTTTCAACATTGTTGTGGATATCTTAGCTATCTTTGATTGCCAGGTGAAAGGAGGATGGTCAAGTTGGTGGCATCGTATCACATCTAGTCGAGGGAGGGGTCTCAATACTTCAATATGCGGATGAATCAATCATTTTCGTGGAACATGATTTAGAGAAAGTGGTTCACACCGAATTGATCTCGAGCATCTCTTAACAAATATCTATTCTCCAAATTAACTTCTGCAAGAGTAGATTTTTCATTTTGCAAAGGCTAAATATGAGGAAACCCGTCATATTTTGTTGTTGTGATTTTGGATGCTTACCTTTTAGGTACTTGAGGGCCCCTATCTTTGATTAAAAAAAATAGAAATTCTGAATGGTATCTAGCTGAGAGCCATTTTCAAAAGAAGATTGGCAGCTAGAAAATAATGATGCTTTCATATGGAGATTGTCTAATCCATATCAGTTTAGTCTTAAAGAGATTTCAAATGTTTATGTTACCCTTCATATATAGAATTACAAAATGGGCACAAAAGTGTCTCGACTTTACATATCACGGAATTTGTGGCAAATAGATGAGAATAAACATGAGTATCGGTTTACTAAATGGAATTTTATTGACATACCTAACGACCATGGAGGCCTAGGTATTGATGTACTTGCTATTAAAAATAGGTGTTTACTCTGCAAACGAGATTGTTCAAATTTCTGAATGAAAGGGTTGTATGATGGGAGCTTCTGCATAACAGTACTTCAAAGTAAAACCTTGCACAAATGCAGGTGGACCAACCAATTCTCCATTTTGAAATGGTCTCATGTGAGTTAAAATGATTTCTTTAATAGAGCCAACTTATTAAACTTGGTGATGTCTCAAGAGCTAGATTTTAGGATGCTAATTGACTAGGTGATTCACCTTTGGCTCATCAATATCCGTCATTATAAAATATTGTGCAATAGAAAGATGTATAAGTTATCCACGATTTTAATGAACATAGGCTTCAGACGAACATAACTCATAACATGTATTGTGTTTCCTGGTCCTGGACGATCCGTAGGGGCTTAAGGTTACTTGATGCAACCGGTATCTTCTGGTTGCTTAGGAAATATTCAGACGGAGCTGTTTACTAATATAATAGTACATAGTTGTTGGTCGCTTGATATTCTAAGTGTATCAACCTTAACGAGATCATTAATTGATGAAGAGGACACGGTTATACTCCCCTTTAAAAAACAATACTTCTACGACAAATTTTGTTGCACTAATATTACAAAGGATTGCCAGATTTGTTGTTTTTATGTTTTCTGACAAACAATATCATCATTGCAAATCTTAATTACCTGTTGGGGAAATTCACCTGTTTCTAGTTGCATGTTGATCAATAGTCTTGCCGCGCGAAATAGTGGTACATGATCTCGTTCAACCTGGTTAAATACTTGAATATTAATTTCTTGTGTAGGAAAATAAAATTTAATAATAGTAATAAAATGTTGGGATTATTTTTGTCATGAGGACACATGTACAACATTCTTAGATGGAGAAATTGAACTAACCTGCCCAGCATAAATCAAAGCAAGCATTGCAAACGAAGTGTTCACAACATTAGGATAACCGCTATCAATGTAGTCCTGTAATTTGTTTGTTAAAAAACATAAGAACTCTGATTTTGACAATTATAATGGGACCAAATTAAATGTACACTTATAAATAATATTTTCACAAGATATTTCAAATATAGTCATGTGTTTCATATTTAAAATTTATTGGTTTAGACGCCCTAATTAATTTTCCGCAAAATTTGGTACCGATCTAATTTTTGTTGTTTGGAGAAGTAGTTGGCTTGTAGATAGTAGTACACATAAGGACAACAAAAGTATTAAATAACTGAGTTTTTTTTATAATTTTATTATAAAGAATTATTTACACAACTATGTTATATAATGTTGAAAATAACAAGGTATTTGTTCCGGCCAATATAGATCTTGAGGTGGAATTGTATAGAGGCTTATATTGAGTGAGAAATTTTCAAATGCGGTGATTCAGTAACAAGATTTATTAAGGGGTGGAGTAGGGTGTACTTTTGTATGATGCCTATTTCGATTTCTCCTAGAACAAACGGCTCAGTAATTCTAACAACATGAGAGGTCTTATAAAACCTATTTCCATATTTCTTAGTCAAGCCATATGAGCAAAATTATAGTGTGAAACTATCATTTTGGAATTTCCCTTCTTTGTACGGCACATACTGTAAAATTGGTATGACGATTCAATGCATCCTCATACATTGTTATCTATTTTTTCTCCATTGTTTGAAGATTTATGTTGAACAGTTAAAGTCTTAGGTTATATTTGGGTTATCCTATACTACCAGTCACACAACCAAATGTATTTTCCTATTAAAATGATAATTAAGGATATCACCTCTTTCTCACTGGAAAGATAGCTTTCTCCCCATCCACCTGTGGTTTGCTGCTTTGATAGCACAAAGTTGCATGCTTTCCTTATGGAATAACTATTACCATAAGTTCTTCCAGCTTCTACTAGTCCTCTTACCGCAAACATGGTTCCATAAGTGAAACATATACCCCAAGAGCCATACCTAAAAATTAAGTATTGATTATAGCGCAAAATTTTGTGTCCGAAGTTAAAGTAATTTATGTAAAGTAAATGGCCTAGGATTACTTACCATGCACCATCTTTACGTTGGTTGTTCTCAATGAACATGGTTGCATTTGTAATACACATTTCTATCTCTCTTTTGCGGTATTGCGTATGCGTCTCCTTGAAAATAATCAAAGCATCAAGCACGGATGATGTGCATTCAACAGATCTACCAATTATTTATGCGCCTTGAGTCAGTTAAGTAAATAAATCATAAGATCATAAGAATAGATATTTTTATGTCTAAACATATCCAAATCCCTTACGGATAATCGATCACAATGTTTCGGAAGCTCTCGGAAGGGTTAAGAACCTATGTTGGCAAATAAAACAATATGTTACTATGTTTAATAGAGTGATATGTGGCAGGGAATTAAGTACTGGAAGGGCAAGTCCCGGTACGGAAGACTAGATATATGGCAACACTTTCAACAAATTCTGAACTAGTAAGCATTGTGATACATATAAGTTTAGTTCATTAGAGTACGATATTTTTACGTACCTCCAACCAAGATACAGTTCTCTTGCATTCGTATGTAGAGAAGGTGCCATCTTTATTCTTTGTAGGAAAAAATGGAAAATTTGCTATTAGTCTTATGGTATTTCCATTAATGTAATCATGGCTAATGACTAGACGATTCAAGTGGACGGTGCGTGGTTGTGCTTTATTCGTTGTTATCTAATTTAGTTTCAATTTTCTAGGAATGTACTCTTAATTTTGGAAACAAAATATTTTTTTTCCTCATTATATATGACTCCTTATTAAAGGACAAAAAACCTACACATGATGTAGTACCAATATTAATAAGTAGTTGCTTTGTTTGATGACATAGAACTAACAATGTGTGCATAACATTTGTAGGTATAGCATGTGAACATTTTGTCATACGTATATAACATGGATTGTTGGAGTGCGACAACATGATACAAAAATAAGGTCAAGCCAATTTTCTTTGGTTAAGGGGGCATACCATGAAAGAAAGGATGCAATCAATTGAATCATACAACCTTTCTTGTGTTATTGGATCACCAACAATGTCGGAAGAAATATTTGATAAGAGCAGCAATGCCTAATAGAAAATGTGATTCTGGAACCTCATGTCCAACCATCCATGAAAAATTTAGTTACAAATTATATGAAGTTAATAGACAACAATACTATACCTTAACAACTTCCGCAGTGCAATCAGACACTGACCAACCATTGTCAACTGATGAAAGTGTCCACGAACCTTTCGATCTATGGCGATAATAAAGTTCGTAATTTGGATGGTTGATAAGAACCTTCAAGTATAATAAATAAAATTTTAGGATTTTTGTGAAAATATTGCTCAACAAAAGATTGCAAAAAACAAACCTGTGATTTTTTCAGGAATTCGTGAGCCTTTTTTAGGGTTGGGCCAAAGTCGCCAATAAGGTTCTCTGTTGAGCAATATGCTTGGATTATGAAAGCTATTTCCCAGCTATGGCATCCATCATATACCTATTTGTATAAGACCATAAAGCAATCATTTTGCCATATTTTTTTTTTGAAATGTCATGTTTTATTATAGGACTTATTAGTATGAAACATGAATTATATATTAATTAGAATGTGTATTCATATCATCGTAAGCAATATTTTATTCAATTCATGTACATCAAGGTACACCTACGAAAGTTAAACTTTTGGTTAGCCAAGATTGCAATCGTGTAGCTAGTAACAAGAGAGGTCAAAAGATCAAAATATATTAAATCTTGCTCGGATATGAATAGTGCTTCATTTAATAATATCTATTGCATGTGAGTTCATTACCTGCAAAGAAACTACTTACAATTGCAAGGCTTATAAACTTTTATTTTGAAAAATATGTTTCTCCATGATAAGAAATAATTGCTATAAAACTCCTACACATGAAAAAATCGGTCACCTAACGACTCTGCATTACATCATGAAAAGTACCTGAGCCTTCATGCCGTCTTCTGCAAGCCACAAATAGTCATAAATCCTAGGAAGATGTTTTTGGAAGGCTTCTGAATTTTTGTTTTCTACCCAGCAACAAATCATATTCAATGCCTAATGAACAAACACATGTCATATAATTTGTATGAATGATTTCCAGATTTTTCATAATAATATAGGTAAACATAAAATTCATGGTATGTTACCTTGTTAATAGGACAAATGCAAAGATACTTGGTTGTTTCGTCCTCATAATGGATGTGTTCCATGAGGTTAATCAAAGCTCCCTCTCTTAGCTTGTTGGCGGGCCAACAATTCAATATTGGCTCTATAAATTTGTTAAGGAAACCAAAAATAATGTTTTGCACATTTGAACGGGGATAATGAAGATCCTCCTATAATAACATACCAAACTCATGCGTCATACGTACAAGTACAACATATTTTTAATAAATTTCAAAAGTTTAGAGATTACCGAAGCGACATATACTTGATGAATTAATAAAGAACGAAAAGATTAGATAGTTTCTAACAAACCTTAGCACAAGAGTCGCGTGCCTTGTCCCAATTAATACTTTCATATTGTATGTTATATAGGTCTTCTCGTAGTGCTTGTATTGTTGGAGTAATGGGCCCAACAAACTTCTTCCCATAAAGATATGCCATTGACATGTACACCAAACGGGTGAAACACCAAAATCGACCTGAATGTAACTTTTTATCTTCTTATTCATGTCATTAGTGATGGGTACGGTAATACAACGAAGTATATATACCATGTGGAAACATATACATCGAAGCAGATTTATGTAAAACCTATTTTTTTCTATTATCCTTGTATTCAGAAACTCATAAAATTATATTGCTTAACCCACCATTTACCTTTTTGTGAGTAGTGAGTGTAATCTCATTCCTTAGACTACAATATTTGTCATTGGGGTTATAGAAAATTATATATTTTCATGTACAACGAAATCATATGGTTTATTCAACAAAACCAACTCATTGTTAAACATAAAAATAATAATTTATTTCTAGCAGATAATTAATTATTGAAATTGATCTTCATCGTGCGTCAAATACCCTTTCTTAATGTTCGACACCTTGACATACGAAGCATACATACCTGGGTGGATGGGAAGAAAGTTTGGAACCAACCACAATTCCGGAATAATTGGATTATTTCCTGACCAATCATACACGCCAATTATCTGTGAGGGATACACGGGTTGCTTTACATTAGTTCCGATTTCAAGAAGAGAACTAATATGTTCTCTATAATTTATCACAATTACAATAAACAAGGTAAGTTGGTGGGTACTCAATAAGGTTCCATCCTCTAGGCGGGCTCGTACATATTCAAATTTAAAAAATATTCATCTAAGTTAAACAAAATTTGGTTCAGATAATGTTTAATTAATTTACCACTTTTTACAAAATTCTCATATTATGGCGATGTATAGAATAATGTTGTTATAACAACAATAACTGAAAATTGCAACTGGGCTGCTTTCTAGCTACTGGTATTCCTCCATGTAATTGCTAAGAACATAAATTCTAAATGGTTTTAGTTGTCCAAAATACAATATGGAGGTGACCAAGGCAAGCCAACCTTACATTGTGAATGTATTGTTGCATTGTTAAATTCATTTTATTCTTTTCTACAATACAGACAAAATCGCATACACTTACCGAGAGCCATACTTTGCCCCATTGGGGAATTGCAGTTGCACTTCCATGTGAGAAAATCCAAGAACGCCCTTTAGCCAATGCATCATTATCACCACCTTGCTTCTCACCAAGAAGCACTAAGGCTGCATAATTCATACATGATCCAAACATGGTACTTGGTCCAAGGATCTGCTTTCCCCATCCTCCGTCCTCGTTCTGCAAAGTTGAAAATTATTATCTTATTTATATTTATATTTTTGTCAACAGCACACATCCATTTCTAGAACCAAGATTATATACAAAAAATTCCTTGCCTGATGATTGTAAGTGTACCGACATATCTCACGCTGATGTTCCGGTGATAATACAGTGTCAAGTGATCCAGTAACATGTAAAGAAAATATCTGCATGACAAACAATAGATGGAACAATGTAGTGGGAGCATTAGATGTGGACTTGTCCATTGCAAGAGGAAATATGGTTTAAAAAATAAAAATTTCAGTTAAATGTGAATTTTGCATCAGGGTTTTGATGATTTCAACTTTTATCATATTTGGCAAAACAGTATCGTTTGTTTTTTTTTTCGATATGGGAGCATAGCCCCGGCCTCTGCATCAATAGATGCACACAGCCATGTCTTTTATTAAACAAAGAGTTGAAAGTGTAAACTTATTACAATCATGCAGTATGTAAGGTCGCAACAAGGACCATCGTTTGTTGTGCCAATGTATCACATAAGATCGATGTACATAGTAACAGATCGGTTTATGTGTCATATTTTTTCTACAATTTGTTATGGTTTCACAATGGACCCAACACCTCTCTTTATCTTGAATAATGAAGATGAAGCATACTGCAATTAAAATTTACTCGAAAAGAAATACTTACAATAATCGGCATAGAGAACAAAATTCCACCATATTCACCAGGCCAATGCCCATCATGTGCTTGTAGACTGGAATATTGAACTAGAGCTCGCCTCAACGAAACAGATAAAATTTCGTCCGTGACTTCCGTACTCTTTTCAAGCTTCGTTGATGGAGAAGTGAGCGGAAGAGGGTTTAGTTTTGAATACTGCAGCACCACATGGAATTATTGGCAAAATAAAAGATGGAAAACACTATGTAGAAAGCAAAACAAAAATGTTTCTTTGCGGGGTTAAAGGGATAAAGAAAATGATAATTAGCTTAGAGGGTCACTAGAAAACACTATTGTAGGATGGTTTGCGCATAGAGTACATAAGAGCATCTCCAGCCGTGTCCCCCAAAGCGGCCTCCAAAGGGATTTGGGGCGCACCGGACAAATTTTATTCCCAGCCGCGCGTCCCAAAGGTCATTTCTGTCCGGCGCGGCTCAATACGGTGTTCGGCGCCCTAAGCCCGTCCCCGTTCCACAGGGAACGCTTTAGGCATGCCGGACACAACAAAATGCGAGATGGGGAGTGGCAGGACCGACGCGTCAGCGATTCACAAACGAAGCGTCGCAACTTTGCCTTAATGGCGATGGAGGGAAAGACGAGACGTCTCGTCGGCGCCGCGCAGCCTCCACGCGTCGCCGGCGTGCGCACGCCACCGCGTGTTCACGCGCTTTCTTCCCGCCGCTTCTAGCATCTTCATGCGCTATCTTCCTGCCTCTTTTGGCAACGCCGACGTCTTTAAAAGGTCCCCCCCGCTCAATGGTAGCCACCACAGCCGCCGGCACCCCTTTCTCCTCCGCAAGCACAGCCCTCGTCGCAAAACACCACGTGTGCAACAATGAACCGCCCCGGCGCCGGCCAGTTCCCTCCACGACCGTCTCCACCACCACCTCCAGCACCTCCAGCACCGCAGTTCGATATCGACCCAGAAGCAACGGAGAACGAGGCGTGGGAGGAGGCAGCGTTGTCGGACACCATAACAGTGTTCGACGTCGCCACGGCGGAAGAGGCGCGGCGGCGCCGGACGGAGGAGATGGGCGAGTGGTGGCATGCAGAGCGGCATCGCCTGCACATGGAGAGGCATCTCTAGCACCGTGAACGGTTGTAGGCAATTGAGCAGCGGCGGCGGGAGGCGGTGGAGCGTCAGCAGCGGTAGGCGGCGCTGGCGGCAATGGAGGCGGCCTGGGGGCGCGGGCGGATGCGTTGGCGGAGGAGGCCGATGCGTTGGCGACGCAAATGGAGGCACAAATGGAGGAGGAGGAGGAGGAGCAGGAGGAGAAGGAGGAAGACGACGACGACTTCGAGTGGTCCGACGACGAGGGGCCGCACCCGGACGAGGTGGCGGATCAGCAACGAGCGCTCGTTGAGTCCTTCGAGTCAGAGAAGAAGCTCAAGGACGACGTCCGTTCCGCAAAAACGAGCAGATTCGCCGTGCCGTTGAGTTCTCCCTCCAGGCGGCGCAGCAGGGGAGGGCAGGCGATGACGCGCTGATGGAGCAGCGACGTCTGCTCGCCACCGTATGCAGGGAGAGGCGGCGCGCGGAGCCGGTGCTGCGGCGGAGGGGAGGCGACGACGGGGCGGGGCCATCGAACGCGCCATCGGGCGGTCAGTAGGCTAGGGTTAGATAAAATCTAGCCATTTTCATTCAGACTTGTAATATATAATCAAATTTAAATGAAAATCTTTATTTCCGTGCACTTTTATTTATTTAGGGGACGTGTTTGGGGGACGCGGCTGGGGAGCGCATCCCCCAAACGCGACACAAAGAAAACGCGTCCCCCAAAAGCTCGATCCGACGCACTTTGGGGGGCGATTTGGAGGGACGTGGCTGGAGATGCTTTAAAGGTTTCATTTTGAGCCTGCATGCGGTTTTCTTGCATTCCATAGTGAGAAAAAGTTACTTGGGTGAAAAATGAAGAAACTAAACCGTAACGCGGTAGGGTACATGCATATGGGTTGTTGCCAAATCTTAATATCTGATGCGGCAGGCTGCATGCGCCCGATGTGGTTGACGGAACCATCGTTGAAGAACCAAAAAAGAAGAAGATAAAGCATATATATCTGATCCATGGTTCGGATGCCAGTCGGTTCGTACCTGCAAGCGCAAGAGAAGGTCCTGGGACTCCTTCCTCTGGAACCGGTGCTTGGTGAAGTCCTCGCGCAGCCTCTCGACCTCGGCGCGCTCCTCGGGCGTGCCGGCGTCGTGGTCGTACTCCCACACCTGCCGGCCTAGGAACCCGTTGGCCGACCATAGCCACGGACTGCTGCCCTCGCCGGTGGTTAGCCTCCACATTTTCAGGGACGAAAGCCTAGATAAACTCAACAACGTATTGGTCGATGAACAACGTCTAGTGTGCACTCGGAATCAATAGATGGACACTCGGAACCCGCAGGTGTAGGTATCTTATGAGTCCAGCAGGCATGTGGTTTTTATTGGTGTTGGGGTTATTAAGTCATCCATGTCTGTTGGCATCAGTGTCTAAAACTATCGTTGCAAGAGAGATTTGCGATTTTTTTGCCAACTTAACGGTTGCCTACGCTGTACCTTGCCCCCTAGCTAGTGTCATGGCCTGTCTTTCTCGGTGCTATGTTTGGAGTGTTTAGTTCGTATCGCTTTATCGTCTCGTGTGTTTGTTAGAATGGGTGCGGCTCTGTTATTTAGTTATCTATTAGGCTTGGGTGTTTGGATATGTGTGGGTGGGTTGTTTGTGTAAACTTGACCCTGTTGTTGTAGGTATCACCTGATTTTCTCCTAAAATCTAGACACTTTCTTCTTAACTAATGAAGTTTTTACCTCTGTTTAGAAAAACGCATTGCAAAAGATACGCCCATGCAGACAAATCAAATAAACACAAAGGCCTTCTTGCGTACTATTTCGTAAGTTGTATTTTGCTGCACAAGGTGCAAGCGGGTTGCGCTACGTCACACATCATCGGAGTTTTTTTTAGATAATGGAATATATTAATATCAAAACATACCAGTTACACCTAGCCTCTGCAATAACGTCTCATGCACACAGCTAAAAAAGAGTAAAGAACTAAAAGTCCCGCTACAGCATTCCAGACCTAGCAACAGAAATACAACCACTACCGTGACAACACCTGAAATACAGACTCTCCAAAAGCGACGCTTCCAAGACGGGAACAGTTCACCAACACCGTCGTCGTCCGACCAAAGGTCTTATGTTTTCACCCTGAAGATAGTCCCCACTCTTAAAAAAATGCCTCCAACAAGGTCATTGTCAGGCACAGCCAGTTAAGGCCAGACCATGGGTTTTCACCCTGAGAGGTAATTCTTTGAACTTCACCTGTGCTGTCGCCCCCACATACATACCACTGCTGCGGAGCCTGGAACATCAAGAAAATCCCTTAGCATCACGGAGACTCGAACCTCCTTTAGCTAGTCCACCAATCCGGCCTTCATGATATTCCTTCTTCTGATTTCACCATAGATCAAAAAGACACCTGATGTCAACACATAATAGAGCTTCGCGCCGCTCCCTCCGGAACCAAACGATCGGAATAAAAACATGGGTGCGTGCGACCGAATACAACCCGATCCAGCAAACTCCAGGCAAAAGATGCACTGTTCCATTCACCGGCGGAGCTTTCCGGAACTCATCTCTCCGGCCAGATCAAGGCAAACTGACCTCCGGTAGATCTACATCTTCACTTGCGAGAAACCCGAGGACCGCCACCAAAAACAAAGCAAGACCAGTAGCCCCCACGTCGCCAGTCCCTCATGTCGGATCACCAGGGAAGAGG
The DNA here is from genome assembly GCF_022539505.1 of Lolium rigidum. Classification (NCBI taxonomy): domain Eukaryota; kingdom Viridiplantae; phylum Streptophyta; class Magnoliopsida; order Poales; family Poaceae; genus Lolium; species Lolium rigidum. The sequence goes on from NC_061510.1 coordinate 274,806,966, forward strand.
ACGGCGGCGCGGATCATGCGTACCACCGCTGAACCGTCACCGAGGGCGGAAGCCGCCACCGCTCCACCGAATCCTCCATGGCTACCGACGGAGAGCATCAGGCCCCGGCCAAGTAACCGTGCCGCCCGGCTTCCTCCACCGGCGCGTCATCACCTCCTATGGAATGCCGCCGCGGAAGCCCTCTCCCCCCCCCCCTCGTCGTTCGACGGAAATAACACTATAATGATTTGCACGCATCTATATATCATGTAGTTTAAGGCACTATGGACATCACCCTCCTAACCTAGCCGCCCTCCTCCTCTACCGACCCCCTTACGAGCGGCGGCGGAGGATCCGCCCACCCCGCCCCGAGCAGCCGCCCTCGGACCGACGCCCATCAGTCGCCGCTGCTGCCGGCCTCGGCCCCGGCCCCGGCCTTGGCCCCGGCTCCGGCCCAGACTCGGCCACAGCCCCGGCCCCGGCCCCGGCAGCGGTGGCGGCGCCCTTTCCATCGAAACTTTGAAACTTTGAATTATTTAAACCAGTAAATATCAACATGATATATAGATGCGTGCATTATTTTCAACTTTTATGAAACTTTGAAATAGCAAATTTTTGTATGTATTATTTGAATTTTTATGAAACTTTGAAATAGCAACTTTTTGAATTTTTCATTTAATTAGGTGTGCGCGCACCCCATGTCCACCAAATACGCTAATGGGCAAGTGGCTGGCAAGACATATCTAAAAGTTTGTTCAATTATGGTACTTGTCGCTACGCTCAGAGATTCCTAAAAAGGTCTTCATTAACCGTAAGAATGACATGTTGCTTGTTTTTCGTCAGTCTTATTTTAGAGGCGCACTTAGGATGCGAGAAAGTTTGATTGTACACAAGCCTGATAGCATGAAACATAGCTATGAATGAGCAAGTTGTCGAACAATCATATCTAGAAATTTGAGAGCAATCAAACATGGCAAAGAGAGAAAGTTTAATTAGCGGGAAACCTAACACAAAGATAGCTATAAATGGAGAATGCGTGCTTATACAGATGCAGAAGATAGAACGGTTAATTTTAAAGAAAGTACCGAAACTCTAACACAGATCAAGTTTAGATGTATCGGACACAGCTGATCAATCTAAAGTCTACTGATGGGCAAGTGGCTTGAAAGGCATATTTAGAAGTTCGTTCAATTATTGTACTTGTGGCTACGACGGAGATATTCGTAGAGAAGGTCTTAATTAACCACAAGTCTGACACACTACATGGTGTTCGTCGGGAATATTTTGGAAGTGCACTTACACCCGGAGAAGGTTTAATTATATACAAGCCTTAGATCGTGAAACCTAGCTATAAACGAACAAGTTGTCGAACATGCACGTCTATAAGTTTGAGATAGTCAACCATGGCAAAGAGAGAAAGTTTAATCAGAGGGATATCTGGCACAATGATTGCTGTAAAACGAGCATGTGTGCCTATACAGATGCAGAAGATAGAAATGTTAATTTCTCACAAAGTACCAAAAGTCTGACACAAGTTAAATTCGGATCTATCGGACACAGTTGACCAATATAAAGTCTACTGATGAGCATGTGGCTTGAAGGGCACATTTTGAAGTTCGTTCAAATATGGTACTTGTGGCTGCGTCCAGAGATTCCTAGCCAAGGTCTTAATTAACTGACACATTGCATGGTGTCCATCATGAATATTTTGGTGGTGCACTTATGCTGCGAAAAGGTTTAAATATACAGAAGCCTGACAGAATGAAACCTAGCTACAAGGAACAAGTTGTCCAACATGTATATCTAGAAGTTCGATAGCAGTTAAACATGATAAGGATATAAAGTTTAATTGACAGAAAACCAGGTACAAAGATGGCTGTAAAACAAGCATGCATGCTTATACAATGTAGAAGACAGAACGATTGATTACCCACAAAGTACCAAAAGTTTGACACAGATCAAGTTCAGATATATCAGACACTGCTTACCAATATAAATTCTACTGATAAGCAAGTAGCTAGAAAGGCATATTTAGAAGTTCGTTCAATTATGATACTTGTACGCTCCATCCAGAGATCATAGAGCAGGTCTTAATTAACTACAAGACTGACACACTACATGGTGTTGGTCAGGAATATTTTGGAAGTGCAATTACACTGCGAGAAGGTTTAATTATACACTATGGGAAATTATGTCTTTGCCGTGCAACTATTTGCACGGTAAAGGGCGTTATATGCACGGCAAAGGCTTTGCCGTGCGACGCCGCACGGCAAAGGTCGCTTCTTTGCCGTGTGCCAAGCATGTTTTATCTAAAAAAAGTTCCGAATTGGCTAGTATGGGAATCGAACCTACGATGCAGAGTACGGAAAGCATGCGACCTTGCCACTAGGCTAAGTGTTTGTTTGTTGATAACTAAACCACGCCACACCTTTTGAGATGAGAAGAAATCCAGTTTTTACATCTTTGCCGTGCGCTTACACTAGGCAAAGCCTTCTTTGCCGTGCGTTTGTTGAAAACACTAGGCAAAGGCTGCTTTGCCGTGCGCCAACGTTGCACGGCAATGCCCAACGCCTTTGCCATGCACCGAATCTTTGCCGTGCGGTGTGTTGAGCCATTGCCGTGCACTTTTCTTTGCCGTGCGGCCTCTTTCGTCGTTGCCGTGAATCGTATCTTTGCCGTGCGCTCGCGTCTATCTTTCCCGTGGCCAAAATCTTTGCCGTGCGTTTTTATCTGTGCGCACGGTAAAGAAATCTTTGCCGTGCGGGAACACACGGCAAAGAAAGCCTGCACGGCAACGCCTATTTTTCCCGTAGTGATACACAAGCTTGAGAGCACAAATCCTAGCTATAAACAAGTTGTCGAACATGCATATCTAGAAGTTCGAGAGAGTTAACCATTGCAAAGAGAGAAATTTTAATTAGCTTGATATCTGGCACAATTATAGCTGTAAAACGAGCATGTGTGGCTATACAGATGCAGAAGATAGAACGGTTAAATTTATCACAAAGTACCAAAAATCTGACACAAGTTAAGTTCAGATGTATCAGACACAGTTGACCAATAAAAGGTCTACCTGATGAGCATGTGGCTTGAAGGGCACTTTTTCTTTTTTGAGAATTCAGCAGGTGAGCTGCATGATATATTGATAGAGGAAGATTTGGCTCAGTTAATCAGGGAAACCGGGCCCAAAAACCACGTTTTGAAGTTCGTTCACTTGTGGTACTTGTACGATTCCTATAGAAGGTCTTAATAAACAACAAAACTGACACACTGTATGGTGTCCATCAAGAATATTTTGGAGGTGCGCTTATGCTGCGTGAAGGTTTAATTATACAGTAGCTTGACATCATGAAACCTAGCTATAAAGGAACAAGTTGTCCAACATGCATATCTACAAGTTCGATAGCACTCAAATATGGAAAAGAGAGAAAGTTTAATTAGCGGAAAACCAGGTACAAAGATAGCTGTAAAACAAGCATGCTTTATAGAGATGCAGAAGATAGAACTGTTAATTACCCACAGAGTACCAAAAGTCTAACACATATCAAGTTCAGATATATCACACAGCGGACCAATATAAATTTTACTGATGATAATACCCACAGAGTACCAAAAGTCTAACACATATATAGTTCAGATATATCACCCAGCGGACCAATATAAATTTTACTGATGATAATACCCACAGAGTACCAAAAGTCTAACACATATCAAGTTAAGATATATCACACAGCAAACGGCGACTGCAGAGATTCGAACTTGGCTGGGCGGAGATGCATCAGCCCATCCCAACCACCATGCTATGCCTCGGTTCACAAATTTTACTGATGATCAAGTGGCTAGAAAGGCACATTTAGAAGTTCGTTCAGTTATGGTACTTGTGGCTATGATAGAGATTCATAGAGAAGGTCTTAATTAACCACAAGACTGACACACTACATGGTGTTCGTCACGAATATTTTGGAAGTGCACTTACACTGCGAGAAGGTTTAATTAACACAAGCTTGAGAGCATAAACCTAGCTATAAACAACAAGTTGTCGAACATGCATACCTAGAAGTTCGAGAGAGTCAACCATGGCAAAGAGAGAAAGTTTAATTAGCTTGATATCTGGCACAATTATAGCTGTAAAACGAGCATGTGTACCTATACAGATGCAGAAGATAGAATGGTTAATTTATCACAAAGTACCAAAAGTCTGACCCAAGATAAGTTCAGATGTATCAGACACCGTTGACTAATATAAAGTCTACTGATGAGCATGTGGCTCTAAGGGAACATTTTGAAGTTTGTTAAATTGTGGTACTTGCAGGTACGTCCAGAGATTCTTATAGAAGGTCTTAATAAACAAGAAAAATTGACACACTGCATGGTGTCCATCAGGAATATTTTGGAGGTGCACTGACGCTGCGTGAAGGTTGAATTATAGAGTAGCTTGACATCATGAAACCTAGCTATAGAGGAACAAGTTGTCCAACATGCATATCTAGAAGTTCGATAATACTCAAACAAAGGAAAGAGATAAAGTTTAATTAGTGGAAAACCAGGTACAAAGATAGCTGTAAAAAAACAATGCGTACTACTCATTGAAATACAAAATATAGAACTGTTAGTTACCCATAGAGTACCAAAAGTCTGACAGAGATCAAGTTCAGATATATCAGAAACAGCGGACCATTAAAAAATCTATTAGTGAGCAAGTGGCTGGAAAGGCACATTTAGAAGTTCGTTCAATTATAGCACTTGTGGCTACGTCCAGAGATTCCTAGAGGTCACACACAACATGGTGTCCGCCAGGCATATTTTGGATATGTACTTACACTGTGAGAAGGTTTAATTATACACGAGCCTGACAGAATGAAACTTAGTTATATACGAACAAGTTGTCGCACAGGCATATCTAGAAGTTTGAAAGAAGTCAAACATGGTAAAGAGACAAAGCTTAATTAGCGGGATACCTGAAACAAAGATAGCTGTAAAAAAATTGTGTGAATATTTAATTTCCTACAAAGTACCAAAAGTCTGACACAGATCAAGTTCAGATGTATCAGGGCATAGCTGACAACATAAAGTCTAATAATAAGCAAGTGGCTAGAAATGCATATTTAGAAGTTCGTTCAATTATGGTACTTGTCGCTCCATCCAGAGATTCCTAGAGAAGGTCTTAATTAACCACAAGACTGACACACTACATGGTGTTCGTCAGACATATTCTGGAAGTGCACTTACACTACGAGAAGGTTTAATTTTACACAAGCCCGAGACCATAAAACCTAGCTATAAACGAACAAGTTGTCGAACATGCATATCTAGAAGTTCGAGAGAGTCAACCATGGCACAGAGAGAAAGTTTAATTAGCTTGATATCTGGCACAATTATAGCTGTAAAACGGGCACATGTGCCTATACAGATGCAGAAGATAGAACGGTTTATCTATCACAAAGTACCAAAAGTCCCACACAAGTTACGTTCAGATGTATTTCAAAAAAAAAAGTTAAGTTCAGATGTATCAAACGTAGTTGAACAATATAAAGTCTACTGATGAGCATGTGGCTCGAAGGGCACATTTTGAAGTTCGTTCAATTGTGGTGCTTGTATCTACGTCCAAAGATCCCTATAGAAGGTCTTAATACACAACAAAATTCACACACTGCATGGTGTCCATCACGAATATTTTGGAGCTGCGCTTATGCTGCGTGAAGGTTTAACTATATAGTAGCTTGACATCATGAAACCTAGCTATAAAGGAACAAGTTGTCCAGCATGCATATCTGGAAGTTCGATAGAAGTGGATGACGCTCACGTATATCATCAAATGTTGGGACTCCAAGCGTAGAGTGTCGTAGCAAGAGTAGCTTTCGGGTGACTCGATGATTTATATTGAACTCTCGGGAAATGGCGAAAGAGTTATCTCCTTTTCTTCTTCGGTCAATCCTGCAAAATGAAGTTTTTGACTTGTGTCCCCAACTTCATCGTGTGGTTGTCAAGCACAAGGTTAAATATTAGTAATAGTAAATAAAAGATATATGTAAAGTAATGCAAGGAAAATAAACTAAGCAAACTAGATAGAAATAGTAATGGGATTGTTGTTTTTGTGTTTTGTGTGTAACTAAGCAAAGAAATTATTTTTGTATTTTCGGATTTAATACTAACTGAATATATAAAGTGGGATAAAAGTGTTGGGAAGGTGTTTCTTATGATTAAAATTGGACCGAGGTTTAGGGGTTCACTTATCTACTCTCTTTTTAAGTTCTAGTGGACACTAACAATTCATAAATGACATAATAGTAATGAAACTTCTATATGTGTTTGATAAGCATTCATATCGGCACTACGTCCTAACATAGAGATGATGCAACACATCTCTATTACACTCCACAAGAAAGGGGAAATTCCAAGCAATCTTGTATTAAGAATTAACAGAGCATAGCTTTAAGTATTTGACATGATATTTGAATATCAAATATGCTATCTTGACTAAACAAGATTACCGCAATTGTCACATGATAAACATAGCATATGCATTCACTTTATCCCTAGTGAGGTAGCAAGGTAAAGGTAAAAACCATAATAGGATCATGAGTTTTGTGTCAATACTCAATCATT